>NW_024609857.1:148390936-148538049 GCF_016920785.2 Ixodes scapularis | reverse complement strand
TTTTATCTTTAATTCGTGATTGCATGTTAGTCTGTTCTTTTTTACAAGTGGAAGACATTGTGTTAAGTCATCTACTACCATTTTATGTGCCACCACACTATGGCCTAGTGGTCGTTCTGGGGCATGATTCAAATAAAACATTATTATTATTATTATAGCTGTGAAAAACGTCAGTCATGACTACAACTGGTCAACCCTCTATCAAAAAATTCATTCTTTTGCTGATAAGGTTATGGATGTGTCACTTGTACACCTGGTGCCTTTGGCTTTAATCTTAAACGCCTGGTGTAGCTCTCTAGATTCTTTATCTGGGTATCTGGCCAAAAATTTAGTGTCTTTAAACGACTGGGAGCAAAAGCAGCGTCTGCAGTGTGTGGCCAGATGTCGTGATGGAGATCGCTTGTGTGGCCACCTCGCGTTCGCGGGCGCAATCATTAATACATAGGCCTGTCTGACCCGTGTACACAGAACCATATGACATTGTGATTCCGTACACAACTTTGGTTGTGCATTCTGTGAATTTTTTGCAGTGTTTAGTTTTGCATTTGTCTTTTCCAAAGGCCGCTGCTGCAGCGACAACACACATCAGCTGCTGCCCTTGTTTCCCGTCATTTAATGACACCAAATTTTTGGCCAGATACCCAGATAAAATGTCTAGAAAAAGCTACACGAGGTGTTTGAGATTATAGCCGAAGGCACGAGTTGTGCAAGTGACACATCCATAACCTTATCAGCAAAAGAATATGAATTTCTTGATAGAGGTCTACATTGGTTGTAATCATGATTGACATTTCTCACAGCAATGTAACAGATTGTTTTTTTTTTCAATGATGTTAGTTGCGAGTGCGCCAGTGGCAACTTCTTGACCCTGTCTATTTTTTGGCGCTTGTCAATGATCATGAACCACCTGACCCGAATTGCCACATGAACGAATTTCATGAGTGCTGCCGCGTTTTGAGGTCAGTTATCTGTAAATCTTCTGGTGCTGAAAAACTATTGCGCGGGAGGAATATACAGAAATAGAAGCACGCACACTCCACGACGCGAAGTCGCATTCCATTTGGATCGCATTCAGTTATGGCTGGCCCTAGGGGGTCGCTGGCACACCACAGCTCAGAATATGTATAGCGAGGATTGCGCTGCAGAACCCAGGGGTCCTGAGTTCCGTCCCCACCCCTGCTCAGACACACCAGTGAGCTTGCTAGCCAACCGGCATACGGAAACAACTAGGAGTCCCGGTTCCCACTGTCCCATTTGTCATACATGTTGCACACCACTTGCTTGGTTTGTTTTAAGATTTCTTGGTTGCCAAACTTCATAAAAATCTTACATGTAAAACAAAGGGGCGAGCTCACAGAGTGTGCCTGCAATAAACCGCACTGATGATGCCCAAAGATGCGCATGATAAAGATGCCATCTTAATTTTGCAGGGAGCTAGAAAACCTAGGGTGAATTCAAACCAAGAAAACACAAAATGGCTAAAAAGGAAATGCTCTAGGTTTGGCACATCCTGGCCAATGTTATGCTAACATTCTAAAGTCAAAGCTAAACAGAACAATTTTACATATATTTTAATTGGTTACGTTCCACCCAGCAAATTATTATGGTTGAACTATATTCAGCTATGCAGTGAAATGGTGTCCTTTGGCTCTCTAGCTTTAGCTTCATTGCCACGGAACATTGTCCCCAAGTATATCACTTTCTAGCTCTTTTCGACTGCACCCCTCCTATTCCTCTCCTGCTTTGCTGTTCTACTTGTTCTATCCCCATTCTGCCTGCCAGTCGTGGAGATAAACGCCCATGGCGACAGGGTGCCTGATGTCTCTTTCATATATTTTTTTAACCTGCTTAAAATAGAGGAATAGGCACTAATATGTCCTTAGATGAGTTGATATGTTTCAAAAGTAGGGGTTGAGCGCTTACTCTGCCGCGGGTGCATGCTCGGTGTTTTTTGGTAGTTTTATGGCGTTGTGCGTTACTAGAATAAGTTGGGCTTTAGTATAGTTACCGCATATGTGTACAGTAATTCACGCAGTTGTTAATGGCCGTTAGTACCTGACTCAAACCTGTGCAGGGTTTCTATGAGCTGAAAATTGGTATTGTTGAGAAATTCGGCAATTGGAAAAGTCTCAAGATTTCCAGCCTAATCAGTATCGATCAGGGAATTTCAGCCTTCCTTTCTCTGAATGTAAGCAAAAGACACGTGTGGTGTGACACATGCACCTTCCTCCTACTCAGCAACTCGGCCGGCCTGCCAACGTAAATCTTTGCTGGAAACTAGAGTCTTGGTAGAATCCAGAGATGCAACTTCATCTCGAAATGTATTTACAAGGCAAACTTCTATACTTTCAACGAACTGCTGCTGCTTATGGCAGATTTGTGGAATGGCTTCATAGTGCGAGAGTTTGTCTCTATAGCTACCCTAGTTGCTCCTGAATAGACTTCTAGGGGATCTTTTCCGGGCTGTGAACATCATGACAGTTGAGGTAGTTTCTGCTGGAAAAGGGAGGGGGGCAGAGAGGGTATCCCTCAGCTTGACAGTCCATAGAAGCTTTGTCAGCCAGGATTTTGAATGTTGCGAGGACAATGACAGCTGTGTTAGCTCATATATTTTTTGCCAGAAGTTGTACGACTAACTGCCAGGATTGCAACATCCAACAGCATGACATGCCAGCTCCTGTGGTGTCATTTAATTTTGTCGCTTAGAGACCACTTTTGGTACATGGGTTATATAGAACACTAAACGAACCAGTTGGAGGCGCATTCCAGGCACCATAACGTAGCCTCTGCTGCTGAGATGTTCTTATTGCAGGTATAATTTCCGATTCTGTTTTTTTTTTTGTTTTTCAGTGGGAGCTCATGGAGGTGGCACGGTGCATGGAAGGACAGAGTGGCTGACAGTGAGCTGCCCAAGCAAGCTGCTGGCTCTTGTGACCATCTCCGAAAGCCTCTGGATGGGCTAAATTGCAGACGTGCCTGGACATTTATAAATGGTAAACACAATCTAGACTGCCTTTGAATTATGCCTTGGTCTAACGGATGTAGCTTGGATGTCGTGTTTGGCTGCTAGAATGGAACTGGATAGTGTTAAGCGGCACATGTCACCAAGTAAGCACACGCTGGGACGCTTATCCACAAACTCGGCTTCCCAGTCCACGAGCCACCAAAGACCCAGCCAAAGAGATCCCGAGTCATCCATGATTTCATGTTTCATACGTATATGATGGTTTTACTGCAACAGCTCATAATATTTGGCATTCTAAACTTTCCCATCACTAAGAATACATTTTTGTGGTGCCATCCGTGTTGGTTTTCAAAAGCTCTGATATCTGGGCCTTGTTCTGTTAGTTTCCATGCGAACTGTGAATCGCTTGCCAGGGATGCTTTTGCCACTGCAGGCCAATTTCCTTGGCAAGGCATTTAACTATTTCTGGTTTCATACTTGGCTTCAATTGATTGTTGAGCCATTGACTTTCTCTTTCGACGCTGGCACTGCCACCACAATAGTCCCATCACATACACTGGCACTACTGCTCGTTACAAAAGGTACAGCCGTTTGCATCTATCTATCCATCCCTTAGATGGTCTTTTCTCCTATGCCATGGTGGCCCTTAAGTTAATGTAGCTATCCACTTGCAATGAAGTTCTTCACATCAAGGTAAAAGGAATCTTTCACATTCTTTTAGAAGATTCTTCACTTCAAGAGTAAAAGGAGTTTTTCACATGCCTTAAGAAGATTGGTCCCAATATAGGAATGTTGCTTGCCCCGACATCTCTAAACCACCTCTGTAGTGGTTTCTCGATGTCTTAACATGCCGTGCGTCAGAATGTGTTTTGTCGCGCTTTTATGTCGCACCGTTTCTTGAGTAGTTTACAAAGATCTTGTGGGCTCCAGTGACACAAAACTTTTTGTCTCCTTCTCCACATGCCTTATTATTTCAAGTTTTGTTGCAAATGTCAACTTTGCCCTCTAGACATTCACAGTCATAACAACTCTCGCAGAATTCAGTGGTTATTGTACTCTTTTTACTGGTTTCCTTTTTGAGCAAAATGTGCGAGTGCCAAAAGCACAAGCTCGGAGGAAGGGATCAAGAAGAAAGAAGATGGAACCCGCGCACGGTGTGGTTGTGGTGGAACGCGAAGCAAGGCATCGGCGCTATGGCCGGTGGAACGGCAAGCAAGGCTTCATGGGTTTGGGTGGTCAAACCTTGAGCAAGGCTTCGTCAAGACTGTTGGTGGGCCCCGAGCAAGTCTTAGACAATGTGCCTGTGCTTGTGAGTGAGCACTGTGTGGTGCTGTAAGCACCCAAGCCACCACCGACATCTTGGGACCATGATTGGACTCTCCTCCTCCTCCAAATGTATGGCATCTTTGATTTGGCTTCTGTTCCTTTTGTTATGCTTTCAAAGCTTTTGTGTTTTTCCTTCTGCGGTTATGAAGAGTGGAACGCTTGCAAGATATGTTCTATTCCTTTATTTATTCCTTTTCTTTACGACTGTGTGTGCGTTTTGTGCACCTTTTCTTTACTTTTGAATTTCTTTACTATTAAATAGTGTTCCGCAACGCCAGGCTCGACTCACTCTCAATTCCTACCGCCTCTCAGGAAGTCCATCGCCTAGGTGTGGCCTTAGCACCTGGACAGCGGTCCAATTCAAATTACAAGTTTGTTTTTATGGGATCTTTTCCAACCGAACTTGTGACTAACTTGTGACAGGTTCAAGTCCTGTAGTGGATGCCAGTTTGTCACAGGTTCGGTTGGAAAAGATGCCATAAACAAACCAACTTGTAATCTGAATTGGACCGCTGTCCAGGTACTAGGGCCACACCTAGGTGATGGACTTCCTTAGAGGCGGTAGGAATGGAGAGTGACTTGTACCTGGCATTTCGAAACACTATTTATGAGTAATGAAATTCAAAATTAAAGAAAAGGTGCACAGGACGTACAAACGGTCGTAAAAAAATGAAAATAATAAAGGAAAAGAACATATCTTGCAAGCCTTCTGCTCTTCGTAACAGGGGCAAGAAAATCACAAAAGCTTCGAAAGCGTAACAAGGAGGGAACAGAAGCCAAATCAAAGACGCTATACATTTCGTATGAGGAAAGTCGAATCATGGTCCCAAGATGTCGGTGGTGGTCCCAGTCCCTTGCGGCACCAGTTGGAGTCGAGAACTTGTGGTGGCTTGGGTGCTTATAGTGCCGAACAGCGCTCGCTCACAAGCACATGCACATCGTCGAAGTTTGCTCAGGGCCCACCAACCATCTTGACAAAGCCTTGTTCGGGGTTCGACCTCCCACACCACTGAAGCCTTGCTTGTTGTTCCAACCACTGAAGCCTAGCTCTATGCAGCTTCCACCTTCCTTCTTTTTTTCTTTTTCTTCTCTTCCGAGCTCGTGTTTTCGGCACTTGTGCATCTTACTCAAAACGGAATCACACGAAGAAAAAAATCGTTCAATTCTGTGACAGCAACATGTAGGCCTATTTGTTGGTTGATTCTAATGTCAAATATCCATGATTGTCCACATTGGATATCATTTGCCTGCGGTGTGTTCTGCAGCCACAAACATCTGCCATGCCACCGCTACGCATTAGTGTTCAGTGGAGAAACCTGCTACGTGGCTTCAGAGCGTGCAGTCATTAATTTCAACACTAGGGAATATGACAGTGCTGTCTCATGCAAATGGACACCTCCGTTCCTACCCAAAAGCGTCCATAATGTGAGCTGTGCATAATAACAGGACAAAATGCAGGTATTTACCCGGTTGGTCCCCGAAAACGGTTTTTATATAGCAGAGTATCCATATTATTGAGACATGACTGTTTCCCCACCCTGCCCGAGTCCTACTAGAGCGACAAAGAGAAACACCTGACACTGATATGCCTCAAGACTGGATAATACGCGAAAAAACACAGACGAAATGAAGGAAGATCTGGGCAGGACACGTCTTAACTTTTAACTGAATAGTTTACTTTGGTAAAAAAAATATATCTACTGATAGGGAGTAACACATGCTGTGTGAACACTGTAAACCTGATTCGCATGGTGTGACTTTACTTGGGAGTTTGCTGTTGTGACGTCACTCATGCAGCGAAATATAGGCATGGGGGAAGCTGCAGTGCCTGACGTCACAGGTGTAAATTTGCAAGCGAAATTGCGCCATGTGAAGTGGGCTGATGCGTCGTCTGAACGCACTCCCCCAGAAACGAGCGTCATTGGCTCTGCAGACCGTGGAATTCTTTGTCATGTATTAGTAATGAGGGTGGGCTCACATGAGTTGTTACTCTAGGATTTCATCAAGAAGGCATTGTGAATTTTCCTCTTTGCTTTTGTCTTGTAGCAGCCCATGACACTAGTCCTTTTCTAAGTTGGACTTGCACTCACAATGGACACAGTGAATTGCTAGGTGACCTTCTGGATAAAATACCAGGGTAACAACTCTTGTCTGAGGTGCACCCTTAGTGTCATTGTCTGACAGAATTTCACTCTCTGTGGAACTAGTGGCACTGGTTTCTGAGGAAGTGCATTTTGACCTTACAGTGTTCTGCCAGCAGGTGTCAGTTTTTATCTGTATAGATGCTTTTAGGGAGTCAGTTACTCGAGCTGCCACCAGTCGGCGCGCTTAACGGGCTGCCATAGCTGACCTTCATTTTGTCGCCGTTGCTTCGCATTGTGTGCTGCACCGGTCACCACCAGAGCTTTGTTTTCGTGTTCTTTTACGTTCCGCGTTGAAGTCGAGTGTTTTCTTTAGGTCTTTTTGATATTTCAGGCTTTCATTTATTCATTTGATACCTAAGTTTCAATATAGATGTATTTTCTTATTTATAGAATGGAATCGGACAGTGAATGGATCACGATACAAGATCATGGCCTAGGCTTCAGAGAACATGTAAGTTCATCACATTCTTTTGTTTTTGTCGCTAATAAAGGGCAGTCAACACCATTGCGACATATGAAAATATCAACTGACGCAGTGAGGCTATCTCCAGATGCCCGTCGTTGGTTTGGCACGCAAAACCCCCAAATTTTTGGCAGTGAGGCTATCGCAGTCGTGCTTCTCGGTGCATGTGCGCGCTTTTAGACATTGTTTCCGTAGATAAAAGCCGGACCGCATGTAAGCGCTTTAGCAAGCAAGACGAGAGACAACGACGAGTCAGCAACGAAAGTTTCTCACTGCCACCCGTCGCGGCGCTCGGCTTTTTGATTTCTAGAAAACCGCATGAAAGCGATTTGGGGAGCAGTGAGACAAGCGACTCGCTTCGCTTTCGCTCGATCAGTCGCGCGACGAGGCAAACCGCACGCAAGCGACCAAAACGACGAGCGACGTTTTCTAGAAATCCAAAAACCGAGCGATGCAACGGGCGACAGCGAGAAATCTTCGTCGCTGACTCTCATCGTTGTCGCCGTTGCTCGTCTCGCCGCTCGCTTGAGCACTTACATGCGGTTCGGCTTTTACTTACAGAAACAATGTCTAAAGTTCGCACATGCAGCAAGAAGCACGACTGCGATAGCCTTACAGCGTCAGTTGAAATTTTTATGTGTCGCAATGGTGTTGACTGCCCTTATTAACGATAAAAACAAAATGTGATGAACTTAATGGTCTCTGAAGCCTAGGCCATAATCTTGTATCGTCGATCCATTCGCTGTCCGATTCCATTCCATAAATAAGAAAATACAAGAGCGATGTTCAAATGTCGGTATCAAATGATTAAATGAAAGCCCGAAATATCGAAAGGACCTAAAGCAAACACACGATTTCAACGCAGAACGTAAAAGAACTCGAGAACAAAGCTCCGGTGGTGGCCGGTGCAGCACACAACGCGGAGAACTGCGAGAAACTGAAGGTCGGCTGTGGCGGCAGGGTCACGTGACGTCAAGGGGGCGGCAGCGCACCCATGAAATGTTGCCTGAAAGGGTCTATATGTATTTCTGTTTTTTTTATACGAACCATTCAGTTGAAGGTTATGCAGTGTTCTGTCCAGATCTTCCTTTGTTGTGTCTGTGTTTTTTTGGCATATTATTCAGTGATGAATAGTCAACTTGCCATCTTAAGCCCCAAGACCATGCAGCATGCATACCAAGATATCTTTTGGCAGGCTTGCAATAACTTGTGCTTTTTTCATGAGCCTCGAAAAATGGGAAGCCTGCCAAAGGTATCTTCGTGTGCATGCTGAATGTATTTAAGTTGTGTCGGGGTCGGTTGTTGTTCCTCTTGGTTGCTTTAGTGGGACTCTCATCCCATTTTACATTGAAAGTTTATAATACAATTTCACAAAAATATTGCTCACATTCATTGTATTTATTGATTCAATATAATCAAGTCAGACTGAATGTTTTTCTGATCTGATTTTCTTTTGTGTCGTTTTAATTTCTAGGGAATTTGGTTTTTTGTGGGTTTATAGCTTCAGGGCTGTCAGTGGAAGTTGAGACCACTTTATATTGCAACCTTAGAGGTAGCAAGGTGTAAAGTTGGGCGAGTTGATTGGTGGTCATATTGAATGGGTTAAAACAGCGCAAAAAGATTGACGAGTAAAAGGAAAGACAGCGCTGTGTTTGTGATTAAACATGAGGAAGATGCAAAGAAAGGGGGGACGGACAACGAAGTTGTCCGTCTGTCCCCCCCTTTCTCTGTGTCTTCCTCATGTTTAGTTACTGTTACCAACATGCTCGTTTTGTACGTAACTGTGTCTGTGTTTCCTTTTACTGGTCCTTCGTCTTTTTAGAGGTAGGTAACATAAATACCAAAAAGTACTTCTATGCATTTAAAGAAAAGGAGATAGAAAACATTGTCTTTACAGTGAAGTTGTACTTATGGCTTGGTTTTACTATCAAGAGAATCAAGAATTCCTTTGCGGCAATTCAAAGTCTGCTTTCAAACGATCTGAGCAACCTTCCACAGTACTGTATGTTATATGTGGTGTTCACATTGAGGTGCTCTAACTGGCTTTTATTTTGCATTTACTGACAGTAGTATTCTACAAATGGAGGGAAATCATGTTTGTCACTGTCAAGTTCTGTAGTTCCTGCGTTATGTATTCTCCTGCAGTATGAAAGACCCAGTGGGAGCGCCTGGCCGAGGCAGTGACTGGTGTGCTCTGGGAGATCCCAACCTACCCAAGGGGGAACTCACTTAGTGTTCAGCTAAAGTGCAATGCACACTTATCAGTTTTTGGGTTCACGGTGGAGAGCAGTTCATTCACATTATGTCACAGCCACTAATTCTGAAATGGCTGTCCGAGAGAAACTGGCCCGAGTCAAGGCAATTATTTTCACTTCTAAAGTGCATGGTCCATGCCATCCTTCTGATTAATAAATCCGCTCATCAAGACATTTTATTTTTCAAATATGAGACTCGGGTGCAACATTAATATTTGTGCCTGTTTTCAAATTTTACACCAGAAACAACTGATAACAAAAACAATAATGAGCATGCTTACTTCGAGCCTCCATGATCATATCTGTGGGCGCAATGCCGATAAAGCACGCTCTTAGTCTAAACCTAAATCAAAAACTGTCCGCAAGTTCAGGACCAGTTCAGCCCCGAGTGAGCGTCCTTTCCTCGAGGCAGAACAGAATCTCGTGGAGCGCACATAGCGCCCCCGACCACGGTCATCTCGGCCACGCGCTTTTAGTACGTCTTTTATATTGAAGGAGACTGAAGATACCACCAAGACCTTTTGGGTGGCCTTTCTGCTGTTATAATTTAATTAGGAGCATGATTTATAGTTCATGTGAAACATATTTACTAAACATGCATCACTGGTTATCTTGTTCCTTCTCCAGGTGCTGCTATCCAGCTCTACGTCACAGCCATGAAGTGGCCATGGGGTGAACTGTGTACAACTGCTGTCATTAGTACTCGAATCGGCAGAGCCACCTACTAGCTCTGAAGCGCAGTTGCCAGGCACCAGATACTCGACCAGCAACCAACCTTTGTCGCTCTAGTGGGACACGAGAGCGACAAACGGAAACAAACGACAGCTACAAGCCTCCAACCCATTCAGCATGCCCGTGGTGGTACTTTTGGCAGGCGGCGTTTATTCGTTCGGTGCTCGTGAAATAAGCATGAGTGATTCTAAGCCTGCCAAAGATACCCTCGCGTGCATGATGCTTGTGTTTAAGCATAGCCTCCTTTATTCTACAAAGCCTGTCAAATCGGGAAAGACTCGGGTTTGAGACTTGTCGTCATTTGTTTCTGTTTGTCGCTGTAGTGGAACTCGGGCATAAGCTAGCACCATGTACTGAACATGAAATAAAAAACCACTGTATCAAACTTGACTTGATTTTGCAGCTTCATTTGCATGCCAACTGCACAATAAATACAGCAGCTCGCGCATGTTTTCAACTTTCATTTTATTGTTTAAGTATTCTGAGAAAATTACTTTAGCAGCTCCATTAATCGTGGGTCACTAAATCCGGAACAAGGTAGCAACCAGTTTTTTTCTGCACACAGCACCAAAAACTGGAGATGTTTGACTATATCATATACCACAAAAAACATCCTTTGAATGACAACATAGACTTCCTTGGGAGAAGTCTGTAAATTCCCCGTATAGCCAAGATTGAATGACCAGAGAACTCCCACCCTGGCCCACACTGCATTTACACCGTTTTGCCAAGCTTGACTGACCACTGAACTGCCAGTGTGGCCCAGGATGCATTTAGACCGTTTTGCCAAGCTTGGCTGACCACTGAACTGCCAGCCTGGCCCACGCTTGTTTTACACCGTTTAGCCAAGCTTGGCTGTACAAGGAACCCCCACTGAACTGCCGGGCCGGCTAGCCAGGCTGGGGCTAGCTTGCCCCTTGGAGCAAAATGGTGCTTGGGCCAGGGAAACTTTCCCCGGCTGCCCAAGCAGGCTCAAGCTTGAGCCGGTGAATTGTGCTGCTTGGGTGGCGCCTCGTCCCCAGGACAATACATTTCTTAGCCGCCGCAAGTGAGAGAGAGTATGAACACATGGCAAACGAGAAATACCGCACTTAGCGCCTTGCAACGGCAGTGGCCATTCCCCAAAACAGGTTTTGCAGTGGCAAAATGTGTTTAGAAGAAAACAAACGTAGTGTACTAGTGAGTGACGACGAACGCCAGGGCAGGACGCTCAAAGGGAAGACTCATTTGCCGTTTGCTCCTCCTCTTTCTTTCTTTTTTTTGCGATGGGGATTACTTGGTGCGTGAAGGCCCATTGAGCAAACTTCGCTCGTATGAAGAAGGCCATGTCTAATCACAGATAGCTCACATTAAGAAGGTAAACCCGCGAAGAAGCTGGCAAGTTAAGCCAAGGGTACACTCAAAGCAGTGTCCTTGTGGAGACCTAACTTCGATAAAACTCACTCATGAGTGCACTCACTGACCTCACTTACCCTCACCGATCAGCCTTGAGGTGTGGGTGAGTGAGTTCATAAGCCTTGAAAACTCATGAGTTTGAGGTTAAGTGAGGGGTGTGGGTTCGGTGAGTTAATGAGTTTTGTGAGTTCATGAGCTCGGTGAGGGGCGTGAGTTCGGTGTCTTCATGAGTTTGGTGAGGGGCGTGAGTTTGTGCGTTTGGTGAGTTCAAGAGTTTGGTGAGGTCGCATGTTTATGGAGACGGTGAGTGCCTAAGTTCAGTGAAAGGTGTGAGTTCGTGAATTCGGTGAGTTAATAAGCTCGGTGAGGGGCGTGAGTTTGTGAGTTTTGTGAGTTCGGTGAGATCGCGTGAGTTCATGAGGACGGTGAGTGCATGAGTTCAGTGAAAGGTGTGAGCTTGTGAGTTCGGTGAGTTAATAAGTTCGGTGATTGTGTGAGTTTGTGAGTTCGGTGAGTTCATGAGTTTGGTGAGGTCGCGTGAGTTTATGAGGACGGTGAGTGAGCGAGTTCAGTGAAAGGTGTGAGTTCGTGGGTTCGGTGAGTTAATAAGATCGGTGAGGGCGTGAGTTTGTGAGTTCGGTGAGTTGATGAGTTTGATGAGGTCGCGTGAGTTTATGAAGATGGAGAGTGCATGAGTTCAGTGAAAGGTGTGAGTTTGTGGGTTCAATCAGTTAATAAGTTCGGTGAGGGTCATGAGTTCGTGAGTTTGTTGAATCCATGCGTTCGGTGAGGTGGCGTGAGTTTATAAGGACGGTGAGCGCATGCGTTCAGTGAAAGGTGTGAGTTTGTGGGTTCGGTGATTTAAAAAGTTCGGTGAAAAGCGTGAGCTTGTGAGTTCGGTGAGTTCATAAGTTTGGTGAGGTCGCGTGAGTTTATGAGGACGGTGAATGCATGAGTTCAGTGAAATGTGCGAGTTTCTGAGTTCGGTGAGGTGCGTGAGTTTGTGAGTTCGGTGAGTTCCTGAGTTTGGTGAGGTAACGTGAGTTTATGAGGACGGTTAGTGCATGAGTTCAGTGAAAGGTATGAGTTTGTGGGTTCGGTGAGTTAATAAGTTCGGTGGGGCGCGTGAGTTTGTGAGTTTGGCGAGTTCATGAGTTTGATGAGGTCGTGTGAGTTTATGAGGACGGTGAGTGCATGAGTTCAGTGAAATGTGTGAGTCTGGGTTCGGTGAGTTAATAAGTTCGGTGAGAGGCGTGAGTTTGTGAGTTCGGTGAGTTCATGAGTTTGGTGAGGTCGTGTGAGTTCATGAGTTTGGTGAGTACATGAGTTCAGGAAAAGGTGTGAGTTTGTAAGTTCGGTAGGTTCATGAGTTCGGTGAGGGGCGTGAGTTCATGAATTTGGCAAGGTATAAGGCCCCTGAAGGGCCATAAGTTTAATGAGGGTTTGCGGGGTGATGTCGGGGAAGGGCGGATCATCTGACTTCTCGGCACAATTCCGGGAAAGATAAGTCTACGCTCGCTATGCAATCGCACTGTTAGCTCGTGCGACTGTTTCTCTACGAGTTATGGCAAAGGAGGAAATATGCCGATTGATTTATCTGCCCCCTTTTTAAATAAAGCGTAGATACCAAAATTAAGCTATCAATAGTAACAAGTAAAGTAATTTATTTATCGAAGGTAAAAGAACTTGCGCTTACACCAGTAAAAAATCCCATAATGCAACAGGCGCAGCCACGGGTACGCCACGTGTGACGTCCCACGTGGCTGCGCGAGTTGCAGCATAAGATTTACCCGCTAACGTTGGCAGTAAATTTTTCCGCCAAATTTCGAGGGTAAATCCCGCAAAGCAACACGCGCCGCCACGTGCGACGTCACGTGTGATGTCACACGTGACGTGGCTGCGCGTGTTGGATTATGGGACCACGTACACACGCTTACACGGTTTGACAACGAGAACGTGTTTGCATGACAAAGCTTTGCAAACGGGACCCGATAATGTTAGCAGGTTCCATTCTTAAAGGCGAAGCTCAAGTGGCCCCCAAGTTTATTTTTTCTCTCCGGCTTTTTGTACTGTTAACAGGTGCCACGTGGGCCGGAAATCACGAAGCCGATCCCTCGCGTTTCTTTATATCCTTTGATGAACCAAGACGAAGTAAATTCGTTCTCGTTGTAAGCTCGCTTCAAACGAAGTTCGCCACTACACCTATGACTTAATTCTAACGCCCGCTTGCTCTATCCGTAAGGACAAGAGCAATACCAAACGTTCAAATCAAAAATACTAATCAAACGCCGCACACGAAACGTAGGACAATAAAAGACTCACTTTTCGCTTCTTTTTTTCCCCCGATTCTTTTTTGGGCGTGACTTCGGTTTTAGGAGTGTGTGGGGACGGAACGGAGCACGAACGGAAGACGCAGTCGGATCGCTGCGTTACGCCCTTATCCTTCAGAACGGGAGACTGACTCGAAATAATGAGAACGCTTCGGCTGAAGACGTCGAAATTGGAGGACTGGCGTGGCAAAGTTGTGTGGACTTACATTGAGCCCACTCACCCCTCTTCCTCCCCCAACACGCACGCCAGGCACGTAGCCAAAGGGGGGGGGGGGGGGGGGGGGGGCATGGGGTCCGGGCCCCCCCCCCCCCCCGCCCCCGAAATCTTCCATTTCACTGGGACCTCCTCTCCCCCCTCCTCCTCATACAGCATTTTGTCATAGGCGGGCCCCCCCCCCCCCATCCCCCGAAACAAAATCCTGGCTACGTGCCTGACGCACGCACAGACAGACAAGACAGGCAGGATTGCAGGCAGGCAGACAGGCAGGCAGGCAAACACACACGCACGCACACACACACACACAATTCCTTATATGCTTAAAATTATGAACACAGGGTCTGTCCTCGGAAGTTGTTATACTGGAAAGAACAACTTTTTCTCTCTCCTCCAGGTGTACTAATTTCCACACTTTTTTTTAAGAATATTCTTCCAGAATTCGTCTCGTTTTCGCGCCTTGCTTTTTTTTTTCTTTTTTTTTTTTAAGCGAACGTTTGGTGCACGCACTCTGAAGACTTTGTTGTCGGCTTTGCCTGCAAAGTGTCCTCTGGTTTGCGGAGGTACAGATTGCGCCAGAAACGAGTCACTAAAATAAGAATCCCCCTCGCGTGCCTATCTTTCATGCGCAGTTCGTTTTGCCATTACAGCGTCTCCATAATTTCCAAGGGAAGAGAAATGAAAAAAAAAAAGAAAAGAACGGGGATATTTAAACTCTGTAATTTTCGGAAAAACTCATTATGAAGAGGCTGTGTACGTCATTGAGTTTCCAGTACCGGCACGACACCCCTGGCTCGAATCAGAAAGAACGTTTTCTCAGCTCTAAGGTCCCGGTGACGCCCTAAAGGGCGTGATTTTCGTTTGGGTTAGTGTAGGTTGGCTTCCGATGCTGATCAAACCGGCATCGATAAAAATGCATATACGATGGACCCATATAAACCTTCGCGAAGAAAGCGATCATTAAATAAAACTGCGAGAGTTGAACTCGAGTACCGATGATCGTGCCCACTTTTTGTTTGCTCACCCACGTTATCTTGTTTTGCAAGGTTCGTGTTAGATCTACTGTTATAATCGTTTTGTTTTTAAGCATATATTGTTCATATTTTAGAGCGCAGCTTTTAGGCGCCCGTTTCCGGCTTGAGCGGCGTCGGCGTCGGTGTCGCCGTCGGCGTCGGCGTAACCGCGCGGTGCATTATGGGAAATATCCCATAATGCACCGCGCGGGGCCCTCGTGACGTCACTCGTGACGTCACGTGTGACGTCGCGAGAGTTCCGCGCGGTGCATTATGGGGCATTTCCCATGATGCACCGCGCGGGGGAGGAGGAGGAGGGTAGGTGGAGGAGGAGGGGAAGGGGAGGAGGGGGAGGAGAAGGAAAGGGGAGAAGGGAAGAGGGGACGAAGAGGGATGAGGAGGAGGAGAGGAGGGGAGGAGCTTGAAGGATGAGGGGAGGGGGAGGTGACGGAGGGAGAGGAGGAGGACAAGGAGGAGGAAGAGGAGGGAGGAGGGGAGGAATACCAACAGGGAGGTATTCCCTGTTGGTATTCCTTGGGGCTCCTCCTCAAGAGCTGCGCTCTAATTCGGTATTACAGGGTGTTGTAAACGCCTTTCATTTTTTGTACAACGTGTATTAACCTAATGTAACCCCCCCTGAAGTAATGCCCCCTGAGCGACGAATAGTACCTGAATAAATAACCCCAAAAACTAAACCACGTTCCCTTCATGTATACGTCCTGTAGCTCCCTTTGGTGATTCTTGTATTTTATGGTAAAGGCGGCCTTCCAAATTAATCGAATAGACCGATCTTACCAACTCTTCGGCGCATGCGTGAAGCCGCCATAACTTTAGTTCATAGGACGCAGGCGGCACTGCTCGAGACGCCTTGTGCCGTGTCGTGCTCTGACCGCGCAGTGCTTCAGCGAGGTTTTCCACGTGCAGAAATACTAAAATTTCCCAGAATGCAAAGAGGTAGCGATGGCGTAACGAAGCTGGCTGGTAATATCGGTCTATTAGAACTTTTACCAATCTTCGGATCCGGATAATAAAGACGCTAGCTGCGTTCGATTTACTTTCACCTTCTGCTGCGGTGCAAAAGGGTGTAGGGCGGCGTACTTCCGGTCGTATCTAAATACACGTACCGGAAGTAGACTGGCCTACACTTTTCTGCACTGGTAGAGAAGGTATACGTAAATCGCATGCAGCTACTATAGACCTTTCCATCGCTTATCACCCGGGCGAAAAATGCTGAGTCACTGAGCTGTGGACGCATGCGCAGCGTCCGATATACCGCACAGCAAAGCAACAGCGCATGCTCAGAAGACGTTCCACAGCTCAGCAGAAAAAGATAGCGGCGCACAAGGCGATTTTTGCAAAGGTCTATAGTTTGGAATTAAAAACAGCGCGAAAATACTAGGACCAGACAAAGAGGTAACGCGGACGCAGCGCTGACTTAAAACTGAGTTTATTGATCGCAAAATCGCAATATATACTTGCGTTGTCACGAACAAAAAAGAAGAAAGAATTCAGCCCACGTGATACATCACCAAGAAAAAATAAAATATAAATAATAAAAAAATGCGTCATGACACAGCTGTACAGAGCACGTGTTAAAAAAATGAAAGCCGTTTACAATTCCCTGTAACGCCGTTTAGAGCGCAGCTTTTGAGGAGGAAAATGGAAGCGTACTGAGGGATAGTTGACTCCTTGAGGTCACGTGACCTCAGGGGGTCACGTGACCTTAAGGGGTCACATGACCTTAAGGGGGTCACGTGACCTGAGGGGGTCACGTGACCTTAGGGGGTCACGTGACCTGGAAGGGTCACGTGACCTGGGGGGTCCCGGGACCTCGCGGTTACGCCGACGGCGACGCCAACGCCGACGCCGACGCCGACGCCGCTCAAGCCGGGAACGGGCCCCTAAGAGCTGCGCTCTAAAAACAATTGCAGTGGCTTAACTCGGCTATGCCAGGATATACGTAGCGTGAGCTTAGGTTCAGCCGGCACGTTCACCACGGGCCCCTTAAAGTTCATTAGACGACGGATCTGAACGAAGGAAATCCGTGGCGAAAGTAAACGTTCGGCCACATCGTTTAGAATCGGTAGACCTGGTGGGCATGGGCGAGTAACGATACCCATTGGTAACGCTAAAGAGTGGATCTTCTGCTTACCGAGAAAGTTCTTGCACGTTGTACAAACCCGCGCCACGGTTTCACCCCACTCAGGCGGCGCCGCTAAACTCAACGCTTCACGAATGGCACTACTTACCCGCGTCAAGTCTTTCATGTGCAACAGTCTTTCACACAGGTCGCACACATATCCAAACAGATTGTTTACGAAGTCCGTCGCTAAGTTTCACCGTATAGTCAGTCAATCGGCAAGCATCGACGTCATCGACGGCGTCTTGTTGTTGCTGCTGCTGAGATGGTCGGGCGCGTCGCTCAGCCTCCTGGCGACGCCGCTTTGCTAGACGTTCCTCCTTTGGTTCCGCTGTCTCCGCAGCACGTTTAGCCTTCTTCTGTTCGTTCTTCCTTCGCTCAACCGCTAATTGCTAGGCAACTACTTCGGGATCCGATGAGTTAAGCTTCTCCGCTCTTCTGCGCCGCTGAGCAGCAATTTTGCTCTCCTTCTTCATGGCTATACTACACTGGCAAACGCCCCACTATATGTATACCCCCACTGATACCTCTGCGGGTGTGCACAATATCAGAGACCCTATCAAGCGGCTCCGGTGCAGCGTCAGACTTGGCTACTGCACAACGGAGGCGCACAGCTGGGCACGCGGCGGCGCCAGTGCGTCTGCCGCGGCTATGACGTCACTCCTCTGGAATGCGCTATTTTAACCTGTCATTGAGACAGCGCCCCGTCTGGCTAACGTAGCGCTTGCCACCGTCAGAGGGAGAGAATAAACAACCCCTCTCAGAACACGAGACGAAGCGGTCTCGATGCCTCGTACTGCAAGCCGTGGCCGTCCTTGAAGAGGGTTAACAGCTCTGCACAACCTTGACAACTTGTCCGGAGCAGAGAATAAAACGTCGACGTCACACCTGACCGCCATGCGTTTTAGGTTGTGGGTCAAGCCGTGTATGTAGGGAATGACTACAGACTTTTGCAAAAATCGTCTTCTGCGCGCTTCTATTTTTGTCTGCTGAGCTGTGGAACTCCTTCTGAGCATGCGCTGTTGCTCTGCTGTGCAGTATATCAGACGCTGCGCATGCGTCCACAACTCAGTGACTCGGCATTTTCCCCCGGGTGATAAGCGATGCAAAAGTCTATACACAAAAATCTGTGTGTTTGTGTTTCTTGTGCAGCATGCAGTATCTGATCCTTTGGCGGCTGTCGTCTCCTCCGTTGCCGTATTTAACCTGTGCATTGCGACATAGCGAAAGATCGTTTCTGACTGTGCTCGGCGAACACTAAACTTTGATAGACACACGGTTACACCAACCATAATAGATGAATGTTTATCTTTCTTGTGACCGAAATTGTGACCGAAAAAAAATCCGCCTGGTTTTTTCGGTCGTGCACCAGTCACCTAGCTGTGTTTGTAGATTTGTGTTTGTCCTTTGTCCCTCTTGTTCCCCCTTCTCCAGGGATTATTTTCGTCATTCTTGTCCAGCTCACTTGCACCTTTGCAATTCATTGCATTATAATCATAACCTTAAATTGCAAGCTTCACCCCTCTTAGTGTTAGACTAGTGGCAGCTGATAAAACCCGTTTGCTCTACTGACGTCTAATCAATGGTTAGCTCAGTTGGTAGAGCGCTCCACTGGAAATGGAGAGGTCCCAGGTTCGATCTTTCTTGCGATGTTTGTATAGCCTTAAACGTGCCTCTTTATTCGGGTACATATCACTGGGTAGAAAGTCGAAATCACGATGATTTAAATCGTGATTTAAATTATCGAGTTTTGATATGATGATTTAAATTGAACATTTCCCTCAAAAATAATCTCGAAAGTATTTTTTCTTTACAGTTTCTCTATTATAAGATTAATTTTATGAGCATTTGTTTTGCATTTGAATAAAGAAATAATCAAGAAAGGAAAATTTCGAACAAGCTGAACACGAGAAAATATCAGTGCTCTTTTGAGCAAGTCGGAGCTTTGAGCTTTCGTTCTACCTTAATTTCGTTCTTGAGTTATTTAACGTCCCATTGCAAGCAAATCAGAACGCCAAATGAAAAGCGAATCGAGCTTTTTAACAGCTAGAAAATCAAGCTGTCTTTTTTTTTTCATTTTAGTATGGCTGCGTTTACATTAATAAAAAGTTGCTAATTAAACTGCATATTTAGCATTCTACGTTACGGTAAATCTTTCTTCCGCATTGTATTTTGTGATCGGATGGGCAGATCAATGCCATGTTTAAAAAATACCTGTAGTTAAAAAACATTTCCATTTTCTACCTACAGTGATTAAAATCAAAATACTTTGATTTTTCTAAAATTAATCAGATTTAAATTTAATAAATCTGATTTTCTTGATTGTTTCCAAACTTACAATTTTTTTACACCCTGATAGAAATGCAATTGAAGAAGACATTATTAACAAAGAAGAGCAACCAGACTGCTGAATAAGAATCAAAAGCAATATAGAAAACAACTAAATAGTCGTCGCTGTCGTGCAAATTTGTGATAAATTCCCCTAAAAAAAGTGACATCTTTCTGAGAATTGTCAAGTCTAAATTTCTCATTTCTTTCTTGCGACGCACATGAACCTCAAACAGAAAATTGATCGACACTAAAAAGGTGAGCACTATAAAGAGAGTTGAAGCATAGTATGTACATCTTCTTCCCCCGAGTTTGTCTGGGAGTTATGAATTTCGAGATAGGAAGTTTGTTATTTACCTTTCAAAAGATGTTTGAGATTAATCTTGATTAAACTTGTCCACAATGCCGGCACTCGACCGTCGAAAAGTTCAGTTGTTCTTGAGAACGCGTTGTGAAAGCATATTGTTTGCGGTCGAGATTTGAAAGTTTGTAGAATACTTATATTTACGAGCACTTTGTTAAAATCTTTACTTAACGATAAATATATACGCTTGACAATAAATTGTCATTAGCGAAGCACACCCAGAAGTAAAAAAAAAAACGAAAACAAAAGGGGGGTAAATTGATCGGAAAACGCTGCTTCTAAGTTTCTACTTCGGTTTGTACCTTCATCCCATGAGACATGCCAAATGAAAAGCATATGTCTGGCGGAATAAAAAGCAAACAAAAAACATGAAGTCCATTTTTATATTTGTACTTACGTGTTTCTACATAAAAAAAAAAGGAAATAGGTTCTGCCGAGCGAAAAAGATATGTGGAAATCCAATGAACATGAAGAAAACGACCTTGCACTGAGAGCACTGCACTAAACTTAAGTTGACATAATTCGAAGCTGTCAAGATTTTCCATCACAAGGAGGATAGCGGGAAACGAGAGTATAAAATTTGAAACTATAAAAATCAACTGTAGTGTTTTTTTGTGTGTTTTCAGCAAAATTACTTTTAATGCCGAGTAAAAATGTATTTTGCACTAATATAATGCGCTCACCGAACCAGTAGCTAAAATATAGCCACTTTCAGACTTGTTCTACTTATAAAAACTAAAAGGCAAAAATATGTTTTGTAAATTGCGTTTTGTTGACTTGAAAATTGAATAATCAAGATCCCTGTATTTCACATACACAGTGCTTAATTCATATTGCGATCAAATTTATTTTAAAAATCAAAGATAGATTCACAAATTCGGTTTGTATTTATTTATTTATTTGAAAATGCTACCGGCCCCACTCAAGGAGCCATGGTAGGAGGTGGTACAAACGTGTAAACAAGATGCAAATTTATAAATGAAATCTCAATTAAGTATAAATTCAACAGCAGATACAAACTTAGCAACAGTTGTGTTGACGACGACATCATTTGGTAACTCGTTCCATTCTTGAATTGCCCAAGGGAAAAAAGAATATTTAAAACCGTCGTTTTTGCACTTGTATTGTTTTAACGCTCTCGTGTGGTTTAGACAGATGAGTTATGCGGTCAGGGGTACATTATATAGACCGACACGCGGGCTTGACATCACGGACCTGCGGCGGCGCTGCGATCGCGCCGGAGCCGGGTGGTGTATGTGGGCAGAAGTGCATGCGCACGTTTCGCATGGGCGTCGTTGCATTTCAGCATGCCGCGGAGCTGTGTTGCACTTAATTGCACCGAAAGGTACAAAAAAGTAGCGGATTGAGTTTGCACAAGTTCCCGGCAGACTCTGAAAGGCACAGAAGGTGGTAATATCCGGTGATCGAAAAGAATGGTCGCCTCGCGCGGACGACCGTTTGTGCGGCAAGCACTTTTTTGAAGGCAAGTGCGCCTTCCATTTCAATCTCCGTCGCGAGGCCTGCTTAAGTGCAAGGAAACCGTCGTCGGATCGAGACCACCAGGATTTTGTTCCCACGGTGTTCGCGCACAAATCATAACGGCAGTGTTGTAGGCGTTACCGAAAAAGAGTGACGAAAACGTTACTCGTTACTTACTTTCATATAAAATGTACGCGTTACCGAGATACGTTACCTAAAATGAAAGGAACGCGTTACCGCTACCGATAAAAAGTAGCGCACGTTACTTCTGCGTTACTTTTTTAAATTATGATTCAACATGTTTTACTTTTTACGATGCAAGTATGCATAAGCTCATATATCAAGAAACATTATGTTCATGCAGAAACTGAACATAATTACTTTATCTATTTTTACGTTTCCAAATATTCACGAGAAAAAACGAAAAGAAAAACGCAAAAAACTCCGAAATTCACATGGCCTGACGCCTAAAAACACAGAAAAAATTAGAGTAATTTTTTTAGACTTGGGAAGTAGTAAAGAGTAACGTAATTACGTTACTTGAAATAGTAACGTAAGCACGTCATTCGTTACTGCGTCGAAAAAGTAACGAGTAGGTTACTACGTCACTGAAAAAAGTAACGCGCTCCTGGTAACATCGTTACTGGTAACGTGTTGCCGCCAAGAATGCAGAACGGACAAAGCGTTACTGCTTGCCATGCCTTGTGGTCATGAGGGCAGGAAAAGTATCACACCTTGACTTCAGGAGGCTGTGTGAATTTAATTAATTAATAAATACACTTCAGCAGACCCACAGTCTGCTGATCCCGCCGGCAGTGCGGAAACGGACTCGAAGTAATCGTAGGCCTCGAAAGACTTGTGCGCCGTGTCAGCCGTGAACTAGGTTGGCGAAAAAACTAAATAAACGACGACATGAGTCGTCGACTTCGGTGGCAGGAACTTCACATCGGAAGTCCAGCAGGCCTTGTTTGCGGCGTAGGGATCTTCGAAGGCAACGCCGTCCACGCACAGTTTTTCTCGATACTGCTGCCATTCAGGCTCGTGTAGCGAGCTCAAATAGTCGGGCATAGCATACGACATACGTTGTCAGGAAATACGACGCAGAAATAAAACGAGAAGCGTCCCTGCAACGTCGACAATGAGCGCACGCCACACAGCGCCATGGCGAAAACATGGAGAACCGCGCTGCCTTTGCCCACATAGCTTCCGCGCATGCGCGGTCTTCCAGCCCTGTTGGTGATCAGAGCCGCTCCGCGTGTTGGTCTATAGGGGGCTAATTCTCACGATAGATAAAATATTTAGCAACATTTCTTAATTAAATATTTATTTAGGGAAAATTAATTTTGGTTTAAATAGACGGATGGATGGACGGATGAATCCGGCTGAGCCCTTCGGATCGGGCGGTAGTTTGCGCCACCTATCCATTTTGTTTTACCATTGAAGCTTAGAATATTTAAATGTGAAATCTATATTCACTCCGCACTGCAAAAAAAGTGAGGTTATAAAAACCCCCTTGTTATCAGTTAATAACAAAATACCTAGTTTTAGACCTTATTTATTTATAGCGCCATCTCTTGGAGGCCACGGCTACTATCAGAGGCTCGGCGCCATCTTTGAGGCTTCACCGTCGCCGTCGCCCGCCGCCAGCCGCAGTACGAACTCCTCTCCCAGCGTAGCGTTTGTGCATGTTGTTGTGTGTGTTTTTTTTAGTATATTGATGGTGTTAGTTGCTCAAGAATAAGTTACAAATATTAAGCGCAAGTTTGTTTTCAGTGGTTTCACTAAGAATCTTTTTAGAAAAACGAGCTTCATTCCGGCACCAGAGCAAGCTGACTCAGGCAGTTGTTTTAGAATCATGCGTTAACTAGCCTGACCAGCTGATTATGTCTGTTTGCACAGGAAAGATTTGTACGATATATTTAACAGGGCCGTCGGCCCCTATGTGATGGTTTGTTTTCATTTGACACTCGCGGCTGCTGGTCTAAAGAATGCGAGCAGTTCTTCACCCAGTGCGCCTTGACAGCTGGCGTGTGCAGACCCAAATGGCAAAGTTCTGTGATGGGTAGGTTGAACGTTTAATCTTGGATCCCCGCTGTCTTAACCTTAGGAATATTGCAAATATGATTCCACACACACATGCAAAAAAAATGAAATTAAATTTATTAAATAAATTGGTATTCAGTTCCTTGGGGAGATCACCAAATGGTAGCTCAAAACAACATTATAACGAGTGCGTGTGATAGAGCACGAATTTACAATAGTCATATTTTCATTGCAGGTAAAAAATAAAAACTACCCTGAAAATATACATTCACACAAGCGTATGCGAGGCACACAAGTGTAAAAGGAAATTACTGGCGTGTCGCCGCGGTGCAAGTACGCGGAATATAACGTATTAAAAAAAAAAGAAAATCACCATTCTACGGAAAGTAAAACATCTTACTTTTATAGTCATAATAATAATACTAACAATAAATGCAGTACATGCGCATATATACTCCTCGAGTTCTTTAGAGAAAATGCATGAATAAATGTCAGCGACATTTTACTGTGCTCCTCCCGTAGCGCGGTCACATAGTTCAGCGCGCTTTCGAATTTCCATGCTTACTCGCAATACCACATTGCTCACAAAAGTAAGAGTTTCTCTCGCAGCGCGAACCCGTTGTGTTGGGAAGCGATCAAGCGGGACAGGTAAACTCGCCAACAGGTCCATGGTTAGCAGCCACGAGTCCGCTTTTGTGCTTTCGACTACATCTCGAAAATGCTTCTCGAAATGTGAGAGGAGCGTAATAATAATGATACAGCGTAAAGTAAGCGAGCGTTCACCTTTGCTTTTTAGCACCGTTGCCTTTATCATTCATGTGCGAAACGAAGTTGTTACGTCGCCTAGCTCTTCTGCACTTTGCATCAACCTTCAATTGGTTGTAAAAGACCTACTTGAACGAGAGAAAAAAAAGCGCAAAACAGTGTATCTGAGTGATGTTGACTGGACCTCGCCGTTACTCTGCGCGAGCGAAGCTATACTCCGTTTCACCTTATGTTGTACCGCAGAGAAGGCTAGGAGCGCGAGCAGCGAGCTCATAGCGTTGAGAGCTGCTTTTAACGCACGAAAGCTTGTGCCGCCGAGATGTGCAATAGAACAAGGAGCTCACGCTTGTAGCCTTTCCTGCGGTACATCATAAGGTGAAACAGAGTATAGCCAACATCAAGCTCCCAAAAAATCACATAAAATAATAGATGCTCGCGGATGTTACATAAAAATAGCATGAGCCCTTCATGCCATCGTGAAAAGTGTCATATACTAAGGAAAAGATTAGGACCCCTGTAAAAACGCACAACACTAAGGCGCGGGTGCTCTTTTTAGGACCACGAATAGCGCAGGAAAGCGCTACGGCTATTCAAACGTTGGCTTTAATACCCTTAACTTGAAAATCAAAACAATACAATCCGAATCCTTGCATCGGTTTTTTTTTTTTTAATTTTATTTCCTCGTTGAATACGTAGCGGAACAGAGAAGTCGTGCGGTCGCTGCCAATGTCTCCTTTTTCTTTATTTTTATCAGTTATTAAAGAAAGAAACGCGTCGGAAGGAAGGTTGGCGCCACGTCCGACAGATGGCGGGCGAGTCTGAATATATTAAAAACTTGCTGAGACACATAAAAAACCACTGAATCCTAGAAAAAATCGTAAGGGTGCAGGCGAGCTGGTGAATTTTAACCATGTTGAAATAACCTGAGACTGGGGTAGAGAAGAAGCATCAAAGCGTAGAAGGGACAGAAAATAAACAGGACGACGTTGAGACGTCGTCCTGTCTATTTTCCGTCTTTTCTACGATTTGATGCTTCTTCTCTACCCCAGTCTCAGTTTATTTCAACACTGAATCCCTCAATGTGCCTTTTTCAGAACTTGGCCACGATCGTGACGCTCCCTCGGGGGAATCGCACGAAACACGTTTGGGGGCTCCCGGACAGTCGTTTGCGTGTGTTCTCTCGTAGCGTTGTCTTTGGCCATTTCGAATGTTTCTTTCTGGCATCGCTTCGCGTGCAAATTTTCTTCGAGACGGCTGAGGACGACTCTGGAGGATAAACGAAAGCCACCGTCTAGAATTTAGGAGACCTCTTTCGTCTTTATACCTTTAAAGATGGATAGAGCACCGATGCCGCATCTGTTCCTACTTTCGACTCGGAGTCCCTCAATCATCACTTTGGTGTCGCGTCGTGCAAGCAACTGAAAAATGGGTCGGCTTTCAAGGCAGAGTATTATGTCAGGAAAGTAATGCTGATCAGTTTTGATTCCAACCCAGCTATCCACCTTATGCGAAGCTTGTGCGCTCCGTTTGTGAGTCCCGGCCACTACAAAACGCTGATTTCGCTCTCCTTGAACGCCTAAGTTATTCAAGCTTGTTGCGTTTTATCACTACGCCGTCCTGCGCGGCGAACGAGGTGTCGCCGTACACAGGGCCGTGTAAACAAACTTGGACTGAGGCGAAATTCGTGCGCTCTTGATATTGCTAGGGCTTGCCTGCACCGTCAAAAAGTAAGGAACGGTATGTTAGAAACAATCTCTCGTTGTATTCAGCACGTTTACGAACCTCCGACGAAGTGGGCCCAGCAAACAGAGCCGTTCACCGGTGGGTTGCGTGTAGTCTCATTACTTAAACCCTTTCTTGCACCCTCCTAGCACGCTTATTACACCCTTTCATATTTAAAGGTGGAAAGATTGTGTTTTCGTCGTGTCGGACACCCTTCATATTTGAGGGTGCTACAAGGGTGTTTTGAGTACAATTACATCTTTAAGGGTGAAAAAAAATTACTGCGGAGGCACGGCCGCTGAAGGAGGGATTAACCGCAACCCCGTGTTTGAACGACAAAGCGAACGAAGCTCTTTTCGGGAAGGACCTGTGTAGCTCGAAGATGCGCGCTGTTTAGTGCTTACTGCCCTTCAACGACGAAATTACAAAACATTCTGCTGAAAGTTTTCTGAATTATCACCGAAAAAACACTCCCTAGTGATGCGTTAAAACTAGGCCGCGTACTTTCCGGTGTTTATTTATGTCAAAAATCGGCGGATGTTTTTCGGTGTCTGTATATTTAAAAAGAAAATGCCAATTCGGTGAATTGTCTCGTGCAGAGGCTTAAAGGAGCCATATGACACAATTTTTATACTTTCGCTAAATACCACTTAGAATCACTCCCTAACATTAATAACTGAATAAACTTGCCTTACTTTTTCTTTCTAGGCAATGTCAGTCGGCAAAAAATTCGAGGAATATGAGCATCGTTCCTCCCCTCAACTCGGAGCCAGAAGAAGCGGCCTCGTGGCCTGGTGCCTATCCTAGGCCGCGAACGTTTATCATAGCCACGGGCTGGGTTTGGCAGAGTGGAAAATGCGTGCCGAGCTCCAGGCATTGTTAGTTTGCTTATTCTCATCACCGCAATGGTTAGACACGAACCATTCACTACCCAAGTGTCCGCCGACGAATTGATTGTTCCGAGCCGAAGTTGAGTGCTCACGCAGTTCTCGTGCCTAATCCATGAGCCGCGCTTGACTCTCGTGAGCTGGGTGGTTTCGATCCCACAACTACGTCATTAAGCTTTGCGAAGGCAGGGCTGAAAGAAATAGTCCTCTTTTATCCTCGCAATTCCACCGAGACAAAGAAGTTTTAGAATCAGTGGCGGTCAGTACGAGTATACTTGGAGAGACTAGGACCAGTATGCCTCTGCAAAGTCATGAACATTCAAACCCGATATCGTTTCATGACCCCTTTACTGCGGTGAACTCACTCAATCCCTTCATGTCCACTATCTCTCCTAGATGGCGCTGAGGTTTGCCCAGAATTAGAGTTCCTGTATATGCTACCTACGGTAGCAGAGTTGCGCATTCAGCCTCGGCGAGTGGCCGTAGCGCCGGCTTTTCCGCACGCCCTGGATGCTTTGCTCCTCACGTGACTAAATTTGGCGAATAGCGACGCCACGGGCGCCGTCGCGCATGGAAAACGGGAGAGGAGGAGAAGGATGGCGAAAGCAGGGGAACATACGCCGGGGCGCGAAAAACGTCGGCGGAGCAACCGTAAAGGTGGCTTTCTTGCACGCCACCGGATGCTTTGCTCCTCACGTGATGGGTCTCGGCGAATAGCGGCGTGGCGGCGCGGGGAAAACAAATGCGCCACTCTGCTCCCCCTTCGGGGCAGCTATACAGGAACTCTAGCCGGAATTAACAGTAATTGTTAGAAAAAAAACTTCAAAATGGACACCAGGAAAAGAAAAAAACAAAGAAAAAAGATAGCAGTAAACTGCATATTTCCACGGCACTTCTCACAGCCTAAAGGCTTGCGACAAAAAGTTCGGAGCAGACGTAGTGTTCTCCTCAGATTTCAAAATTAGCAGGTTGACGCCATTTCTGTCAAACCACAAATGCTGTCAGTAGGCACATCGGGAATCTTCGGTTCCGTGCAAAGAAAGTGTGCTATATGAAATTCCGTTCACATGCGGATTCAAGTCAGACTTGTGCCTATCTGAAATACTTTACTCAAGATACTGTATTTAAAGTACCTTCTGAAATATCTTAGTATCTTGCAAATACTTTTGATCGAGAGTATTTAATACTCTATCTGAATTACATTTCTGAGTATCTTGTAGTCATTATCTCAAATACATTTTTGACATTCCGCCATTTTCCGAGTTTTTCTGTATGAAGTGGCATGGGCGTAGCACGAGCAAACGTGAACATTATTTCGAGCAACCAAATCCTGTTGCTAGCTCCAATTAAGTAAGGTGACTTCGATGGAGCTGGTGAAAACATCGCTTTTTTGCCGATAGTCACTCATATTTCAGCACAAAGTTCGTACAACCAAGGTTTTCCCCTCGCCTACCCAACGGCGCTTTTTGTTTCCTAGAGTTTCCCCCCAAAAATCTTCTAACAAAAGAGGTGGTTTTACGGAAGTAAAGATAGCAAAACTGAGGCCCAACGCAGACCGGGAAGCGACCTTCGACAACAATGCAGAGTTGAGTGTCAAGAAAACAACAAATAAAAAAATATATAAAGTGGACACACATACAAAAAAAAATGTTTTGCTTTCTGTATATTTGACTCTGCTACGGCAAAGCGTGGAGGTTTTCTTTCGTTTATTTCTTTTTGTCGTCAGTCCGTCACTTATTGCTCGCGCGAAGAGTGTCTGTAAGCGAACATTGATAAGCAAAGAACAGGACAGAAAACGAACTAGAAGCTGGATGACCTCACAAAATGCCAACAAAGCGTCCCCACACGTTGGGTGCCTTTCTGAACGCAACCTACTTAAAGAAGGTGCGACCATTGCCGTGGCTATTATATGGGTTCTCTTTGTTATCCATTCACTCATACCCGTATCCCAAGTTCGTTTATAGTGAGCTCCTCATATTGGGGAGGAGGACAGACCGTGACGCCCCAAGCGGTTAACTTATCAACTACACGGATGGGGACAACAAATACAATGACGCAGCGCTCGGCCGACATAACCGAACGCGGCGTCAGCGTTCGACTGGAGTTCGTGTTCTCCGGCGAGGGGGAGGAGGGGCTCTTTTGTTTCCACGACGGCCTGCATGAACAATGCAGCATGCACGATCCCAGCTTAGCACAAAAGCCGAAGTGGGTCAAGCTCGCGTTCTCAGAGGATAGATCCGGTACTTAACGTCGCTTCGTCGATTGTTAGTATTTTTTACATTAAACTGTGCCCCCCGTTCTATTGTAGAAGATGACATGGCCATGCCCATAAAGCCTGTTGGCATGTGTACAGGCCTTGTGTTGAGTAAACACCGAGCGTGGGGAAAACAAACGGGTCAGAGCGCCTCCTGCCCAATAGGGAATGTGGATTGTAGTTAAACGATGCGTCTAAGGTGCGTCGCAGGACGTTATAGCCAACCGGCAACGGCCAGGCGGCGCCAGCAGAGTGAGAGCGCACGGTTATACCCTGTCTCGTTGTAACTTGGCAAAGGGTGAACGATAAGCCCCACATTGCCTCCCGAAGGCTTCGAAAGGCGCGACGTATACGAGCGCAGCGCACACATATTGGAGCATGACGCAGCGAAAAGCCTGATACTTCTCCGGAGTTGAGGCGCGCTCCGGTGATAGGCAGTCACGTTCCGATTGGCCCGCCAAGGCCGTAGCCTCCGCTCTAGTGGCACGTTACGCGATCACGGTTTCCCGGGATACCCAGTATTTCTTGCTTCAGACACTAGGCCAAACGGCGCCACCAGAGTAAAGGCTCACGTTTGAACAATGCAGCCGCCACTCCCGGGGGTACCCAATATTTCTTGTTTCAGTCGCTAGATGGCGCCAAACCAAACAGCATTGCAGGTGGCCTATATTCAGCGATATCACTATTGGCGAGGCGCTCTGACCCGTTTGTTGCCCCCATACCTCGATGTTTACCCAACGCAAGGCCTGTGCACATTCCCCCAACTTTGTGGGAATGTTCATGTTATCTCCTTTTATAGAGCGCGGAGCAGAGCAGTGTAATGTAAAAATACTAATAATAAACGAAGTGCCGGATCTCTCCCGAAAGCAGTAGTAAACGGATGCGAGCTTGAGGGCTTTTGTGCTAAGCTGGACACCGTACAAGCTGCATTGTTCATACAGGCTGGAGTGGTAACAAAAGAGACCCTCCTCTTCTTCACCGGAGAACACGAACTCCTGCCGAACGCTGTCAGCCGAGTGCCAAGTCATTGTATTCGTTGACGCCATCCGTGTAGTTCTAAAGTTAACCGCTTGGGGCGCCACGGTCTGATCTCCTCCCCAATAGCTAAAGCGACCTCTTTCTTGTTGTCTTAGAAATGTTTTGCAACATGTATCGGTGATATTAAGCAACTGTAGTAGACCGTTTTTTTCCCCTCCGCTACGGTATCCGTAAAGAAAACGCCGCAGCTGCGCGTGCGCTCCGCCAGCCTTGTCTGCATAGGTCAAGGTCTTGCGGCGGATTACGGAGCGCTTAGCGGGCTGCGGAAACGGTCTACTACAATTCCCCCTTGCTACGCGCGTTGCCAAGCAAGCGCGTGCCCAAAAAAATAAACGCGTGGCCGACTGGTTATTGCGCCTGGCTCCCGCGTGGAGGCTCCGGGTTCGATTCCAGGGAACGGACTCCTCTTTTATTTATTTTTTCAACTTGAAATTCTCGTATGTTCGAGAACCTTGTCGTGTGATTGAGTTACGAATGTTCTATACGCGCCGAACGTTCTACGCCGACTGTTCCAGAAACCCACGCGGGTACAAAAGGTGCTCCGCGTGGCGATCCGGAGTCAGTCTGGCCCCAGCGCTCGATCCTGCTGTTTCGCCGATATCTACGCCTGCGACGCTAGCCTTTCTCTATTGTTTTGGGCACAAGTTCACCCCATTAAACGATTTAGTTTCTTCAGTTATTCCCCGCCTCATCATTTATCATTCGTGACAATATCCTGCTCCTTATGGTTGGACTGCATAAAATAGCTCTACGATACTTTTTTTTCGTTTTATATTGTTGCGTGCTAATAAACCATAGTGGTAAACCAGATTTGCACAGCTGTATAATTGCCGTTGTTACTGACGTCAATACAGATTACGCTATGCGGAAGAATCTTCAAAAGTAATTGAATTACATTTCTAAGTATTTGTACTCTACTCAAGATACTTTACAGTGAAAGTAACTTGAGTAGTATTTTAAATACTTTACGAAGCAGGTATTTAGTAACTTAGCTTAAATACTTTCATCCAGTACTTTGTCCAACACAAGTTCAAGTACGTGGGACAAACCTCGAGATGCCTCAACGATAGGTCATTAGAGCACAAGAGAAATGTAAACACGAAAGTGCCGAACTCGGGAATCGCAAAGCACATCGAGGAATGCAACAATTGTACTGCGCACTGGTCAGAAACGGAAATTCTACATGAAGAGCGAGATGATATCAAGAGGATCGTTAAAGAAACGATAAGAATAAAATCGGGATACGGCCCATTCGTCACATGTCGATTCGTCATAGGGAAACTGGTGACAGGCCCGTTTGTCACAGCGGAACATTGGTCATAGGGTGATTCGTCACGCTGGCAGTTCGTAACACAATGACTTCAAGATTGATAAACTTTTTTTTTCTATCTTGTTTTCTTAGGAAAGTTACGAAAGGGGGCCACTAATCAAATCCGTACAAGGCCAGTGACGTTGACTACGGGAAACAAAAGCATGTCCCAATGACCCCAAGTTAAGGCAGCATGCAGCCTTTAGCCTGCATGTTGTCTTATCGGGGTCACCTTTCTTACAAAAGAACTTCGAGAACATAAAGTTCACAATAGAAAAAAACCCGCCAAACGCGATTCTTTTTTTTTTTTTTTTTTTTGTGCCCCGTTTCAGGGTTTATTATGCCGGTTGCCCTCCGATTATAAAAATATCGCTCTCGGTTTCTAAATGGAGGTAGTTACTACTAAGAGAGGTGGCGATATGCTTCTTCACGAAGGACATTCCTACACTTGCATTAAGGTTTACGAAACTACGTTGTATTGGGCCTGCCGGCGAAGAGGAGTTTGTAAAACTAAAATAGTCACCGATCACGCTAAGACCCGTGTAATCTCTTATTCAGGAGACCATACGCATGCATTTGACAACACCAAGATAAACGTGCTTGGGTTCGTCATCAAATGAAGGAAAAAGCTGGTATGTACCAAGATCTGTTCCTGCTCTTATATTCCCAAAACAAGTCACTAATGTCCTTTATTCTAGTGGAAGGCCGTCTAGCACCACACCAAATACTTCTGGCTGCGGTTGCCTGTGTCAGTGACGACACTGCTTTGCAGATTCCCGCACCGCCAACACTTCGGCGCACCATCCGCAAGCAAAGGCAGCGGTGGAATTTCGAGTACAGCGTATCATCTTGCAGAGCCGACATACGATCGAATGCCCACAGAGTTCAAAGTAATGTGTATTGCAGCGCAAAATCACAGTGCGCGACATATTATTATATAATGACTGTTTTACCTGCATGCAGACCACAGCCAAAGGAGACTCCTTTCTCTTCCACTATAGCGGAGAGGGCGACGGCGAAAGAATCCTGATCTTTGCTACCGAGCGCAACTTGAGCTGTCTGGCTCAGGCGACTACGGTTCGCGGACGGGACCTTTAAAGTGACCCCGGCACAGTTCTATATACTAACTGTACGCGGAGCATGCCACAGTCAACGGCGTGGTAAAGCCAATGGTTTACGGCTTGCTGCCCAACAAATCTGAAGCTACCTACAAAAGGTGAGCATTCAAGAGCTCGGTGGTCATATTATTGGATATGTGTTCAAACACTTCAATATATGTTCGCTCGTTTTAAAGTTTTTCGACGTCGTTCTGAGTCACATGGGGGGCCAACTGCCTTGAGGTGGCTTACACGGACTTCAAGATAGCGACCATCAACGACACAGGGATACTTTTTTTATTTATCACAGTCGGTGTATAGGAAGGTGTGCTCCAGTGGTCACCAGAGTCGCTACAATTCAGATGACGAGTTTGCTGTTCTGGTATGCGGCATTCTATTTATATGTCTTAGTGTTGTCTTCAGGTAAGCCAATTGGTTACTTTATTTCTTGTTGATTTTCAAATGGGAATGCATCCAGCATTGGCGTTCTTGCTGATCGCCGACATTCCCGAGGCCTTCAAGGAACTTCTCGAGGTTTTCCCCACCGATGCCTCACTCGTGGCGGACTTGAGGAGCCTTCATGTGCGCTTTGCTAGGGTGATGCCATCCTTTGTAATACCACTCGCCGACAAACCAGTAGCCATTTCGTTCCTCGGCGATAATCCGTGGGGCTTATAACTTTCCCGGAAACAAGCACCTTATCTCAGAAGTTCGGAGCAGCGTTGTTGAACCCACGGAGGGAGGATTAGCATTTTCCCCCTCGGATGGGATTACCGATGGACACAAAGGCCACTTTTCGGCGCACGGAGAAACAATAAGAGGAACAAAATGGCGGTGGACGAGGGTGTGGGAAAGGGAGACAGGCGGTTGGCATCACCCCATGCGAAGCGCACATGAAGGCACCCTAGGAGGACTACTTCGAGGACGTGTATATCGGGAGACCCCGTCGAAACGGCTTGTCGTCGGCCACCTCCCCTCCTCTGGTTTGGTCAGTAATACCCCTGTCAGACGGTCAACTCAAATGCCATTTAAGCCAAAGGCCTTCGAGATTCTCAAAGGTCATTCAAGCTTTCGGGTGTCAGACGTGTCGGAGAACATCTCGAATGCCATTTAGGAGATGTTTATTGCAATTGTATTTTTCGATTTGTTAGAGACAGCAGTCACTCATTTATCAAAATAAATGGCTCAATAAAACAAAATTACTGATGTATTGCCATTTATTTGTGTAAAAAATATTATGGATTGTGTTTATATAGTGTTTTTTCAACAAATACACGCAGTGTTTTTGCTAGCGAAGTGACTTTTGGGTGGTACTGGCTGGTATGACCCGCTCTAAAGGCAACAATGATGTTCCCGCTCGAAAACTGAGCTTCTGAGCGACTGAGCTCGCCATCGTTCCTCGCGCTGCCGTGATTCCTCGTCTGCTCGGTCAGGACGGTTCCTCGTCTGCTCGATTTGTTTGCTTCTGAGAGTGTCAACAATGGAACATTCAGAGCCGCCAGAGACTCAGGTCGCTCTACTTTTATGCATGCACGCGCAGCAGCAAAGCTCTCTGGCTGCCGTCCGAGCTGCCGTGTCATCGGCAAAAAGTGAGGCCGATCGCTTGGAGGACCAAATGCTGGCAAATAACTTCGTGCTCGCAACAACAGCGGTGGACTGCCTCACAGTGCATCGGCAGGTGCAGTCCTTCGCGAGGCACGAGCGATGGTTCGAAGACACCCTGCCCAACATGCCGGAGTACTTTTTCAAACAGACGTTCCGTGTAAGGCCAGCTACATTTCGCTACCTTGTTGATGTGTGCCGGCCTTACATGGAGCGACAAGTCACCTGCATGCGGGAGACGATCGCGATGGAGAAGCGGGTGGGAGTGGCCCTCTTCAAACTATGCTCCACGGCCGAGGACAGGACGGTGGCCACCCTGTTCGGTATCGGCCGATCGACAGTCAATGAACTGTACCGGGAGTTTTGCGAGACGATCGTGGCTGTCCTCGAGCCCGAATGGGTCAAACTGATGACCCCAAAGGAGCTGCCGGAACATATCCGAGAGTTCCAAGCTGCGTTGGAGTTTCCGCAAGGAGTTGGAGCGCTGGATGGGTGCCACTTCCCGGTGTCACCACCACAAGAAAATGCAAGCGACTACCACAACTACAAGGGCTGGTATGTAGTGGTGGTGGCATGTTTGTGTTTAACTTTCCCTAGGTTACGCCAGCATCTAGCGCTGGTGCTGTCATTGGCTAGTTAAGGGTTTAGCCCGAGAGCTCTCTTGAACCATACGTCTCTGTATGCAAATTGTCGTCTGTTTACACAGCCGGAAGTTAGCCTGCCTCAGTGGGCGTCTGGTGTCTCAGCTGTAGATGAGCAATTTAGCCAGTGCGGTACAATCGCTAATCTGGGGTCTTTAACAAGCACCACGCAGTAGCAGTACATGACCACACGCCAGTACGATGCTCATCCAGATCGAAACAAGCAGTGATGGGGATCCCAGGATCCCTGGGTTCTGCAGCGCGAGCTTTCGCTCCACATGCTCCGAGCTGTTGTGCGCTAGCCCTCTCGGCCACTGATCCCTCCCTCCCTCCCTCCCTCCTCCTCCTCCTCCCTCCCTTCCCTCCCTCCCTCCCTCCCTTCCCTCCCCTCCCCTCCCCCCCCCCCACCCCGGGTCTCTGTTGTTTTGGTGTATTCTGCAAGAGTCCTTTACCACAAAAAAAATTCAAGGGTGCATTGACAGATGTTTCGCATCTTTTTAATAGCACCAGAAACAATATTATCCGTAGAAACTTGCCTCTTGACAGCGAGTCTGGTGTACACATTGTCCCTGTTCCTGTCATAATTGGGGCACTCGGTAATGATGGCTTGAAGTACAGTTTCTGCCGTCGGACAGCTATACTCCGGGCTCAGTCGTTTTCTTGTCTGGTTCTAGCGGGGTTTGTAAATTGTCCTAGGCCATCGCCAAGAGGGTCTTGTCTCTCTCCGTCCTACTCAGTTGCAGGTGTGAACAGGCCTTTACTTGCATGTTATTGGCACGACATTCCATTGAAGCTTTCAAGACATCCACGAGATGGTTCTTGGTTATCATTGTATTCAGTTCAAATTATGTTTTCTTGCATTATCCTACGAAATATTGGTGTTGGTGAAGTTCCATAAGCAAAGAGATGAGCTCCAGACTTTGGTTTCTGTATCCATTTAACATTTGGGATATCAACAATTAGAAGATCTCCGTGCCAAACAGCCAAACGAAGCATTTCAAAGTGTTGGGATTTTCATAATTAAATCTGCCTGCATGCAATGCTTCTTTTTCAGGTATAGCATCATTCTGCTGGCTCTGGTGGACCACCGCTACAGGTTCCGCTATGTCAACGTGGGAGCACCAGGGCGATGCCACGACGCACACGTCTTCCGCAGGTCGGAGCTTGCAAAGGTCTTGGAAGGACCGTTGTTTCGAGCTCCGCTTGTCACTGTGAATGGAGCTGTTGTGCCACCACTGATCTTGTGCGATCAGGCCTTCCCTCTCACATCAAACCTCCTCAAGCCCTATCCGCGCAAGGGCTTAAAGGATAGTTCTCCGGAAGCTAGCTTCAACAAGCAGCTCTCGGGAGCACGAAGGATAGTAGAGAACGCCTTTGGCAGAGTGAAGGCACGCTTTCGCTGCATAATGAAAAGAATGGAGTGCCATGTAGACAACGCCAGGGTCATCATCCGAGCCTGCTGTGTGCTCAACAACATCTGCGAGCACTTCAATGATGGGGTTGAGCCACAGTGGGTCACCGAGGTGCAGCTCTACGACCGCATGTTCCTGCAACCTCTCTGTAGAACGGATGTTGCCGCTGGAAATGGACAGGACGTGAGGGCAGCCATAGCAGCCTACCTCCATAGGCGGAACACGCAGCAACACGCAACGTAATCTAGTGATGACATCACATGTACAGGTGGCAGGAAGGACTCGATGGAAGATCATCCAACTTCCAAACGAAATGTGAAGCCAACTTACTGCACTAGCCCTGTGCATGCCCACACCTCTTGGTGAAGCTAGCTGGCCTTACTGTTTGTTCGGAAGTTGCATGGTTTATCGTCAATCCCTCCCTGCCACCTGCATATGTGCTGGTCTGTTTACCGGTATGTATGTGCAGCATTACTATGTCCAAATTTCATACTTTGCTCATACATACAGTAATTCAGCTACCCAACATATTTGGAGAACAAGACTCTTAATGGAAACCTTTTTTTGTAATAGCTTCTCCACTTAGTACGACTGTTTCAAGGAACTTGCATATCTAATGATTTTTCTGACATTGACTTTCTGTGGCAGTAACTTAATTTATGAGCTTGAAGCGTCCCAAAAATTCAATAATTGCAATCATGCACATTCTATTTTCATATTAAAAGCTTGATCCAAAAACGTAACACACACTTTTATTTGAGATATTTCAGAACAGTGAAACGGTCGATAAAGGGCAAGCGATTGCGTGTGGCTGACCAACATAGTGATTATCAATTAAATGCGAATCAGACTCTTTTCAAAATTAATGACAATATTGATCAGAGCTCCGCATATTGAGTGCTCTTATTGATAGCGAAGACCTAGACCGCAAGAGATTATATCCGCATGCATTTCTCCCATACTGAGACTCGTGAGCGGTTTTGTACTCTGGTTGTGGAAATATTCATCAATTGACATCTATTGAACAATATAGCACTGAAAAATACTCTTTTGTATTTTCTTTTTTCAGGGATGTTTTTTTTGGTATGTTAGAGCTTTAGGAGGATTGGTGGCTGAGTAGGCTAGCACACACGAGCTTGGAGCACGTGGAGCAAAAGCTCACGCTGCAGAATTGGGGGATCCTGGGTTCAATCCCCACCCCTGCCTGTTTCGATGTGGATGAGCGCATTGTACTGGCGTGCGGTCGTGTATCACTACTGCGTGATGAATTTTAAAGACCCCAGGCTAGCGGTTGTACTGCACTAGCTAAATTTCTCATCTACAGCTGGGAGACAAATTGCCCATTGAGGCAGACAAAGTGCTAGGCTGTATAAGCATTCAGACACCCCAATTTTTTTTTGTTAGTGCTTTTAACCTAAAGAGAAAACCCTGCAATTTATTTTTATTATTCTCCCTGCTGAAGAAAGAAGTTGCTTTGTTTCAAACAATTATGAACACGATAGTTAAAACTTGCACTTTCAGTTTATCGACATATATCTCGGGCTTTTGCTTCAGTTCAAGCACAGGGTCAATGGTGGCACAACAGTGTTGTCCAGGGAAACAATCCTTCCAGACCCATGGCACATATGTTCATACTTGTGGATGTTGCTTGATATAGTTATTCTATTATCGTTCCCATGTAAAGAAAACACCAAGTTCTTTTTTTTACAATGTTCATAAGGTGCACTAAGTAGTTCTTACTAAAATCCCAGAATTAGAATCGTAACATCATCGCCCTCTTCTCTCCTGCTGCATTTGATTGGATTAGCCCCTAAGAATGCCCTCTAGGAAAGAGGAGAGCCTTAACGTTGCTCTTTTGCATGCCGTGATTGGCGCCATCAGCTTCTGGCATCCGCTGCACTCTGAAGCCTACACACTGCATCGTCCGCCGTCATGTACTCTTTTCAAATTTGTTTGTGCTTGAAACATGTTTTGATATTGTAACAATAACTAACCACAAACTCCCATAAAGTATCTTGATGCACCATATAAAGGGTGAAAATTTGTAAATGTCCGCAAGGAGTCAGACTTTTTTTTGTTGCGGTTCCAAAGGTAAAAAGAAGTATAGGAGAGAAAAAAAAAAAGCTTTTCCAGAGTGTACTTGATTTAAGCGTTGTAGTAAACTTTTAAATGCTTTGATGTGATGATGTAATCAATTCTTTTGCTATGTCTCGGAACATTTCAGCTGCAGGCTTGGAAAGATGTTTTCAACAATTGGATGGAACATGCCTTAACAGGCTTGTGTGTGGCTTGCTCTTTTTTAATTTTTCTCTATCTAGTTTATGCAGCATGCCTGTTCATTGTATTTCACATTGTATGATTACTATTTTGCCGATGGTTGCCACACTCTTATTTACTGTCCACCTTCGGAATGTGGACCTGTGTATCTTTGGATCCCAGCTGTGGTGAATAAATACCCATTGTTGCTGTCACTGTTGTAATGTCATGCAAGCACTATCTGTTCTAAACTTGTTATTTGTGGTTTTAAGATGATGTTACTTCCCTGGTAAGCCCAAAATAATTTGTCAGCAAAGAAAAACAAAAAAAAAAAAAGCAGCACCACTTTTTTGAAGCTACAGCTTCCGCTCTAGCCTGTTTTATTGAAAAAGGCCATCATGGCATTCGCAAGCTTTTCTTGCACGGCCAGTGCTTTTTCTTGAATTTTGAGCTCCTGCTCTCGCAGAGTGAACTCACGGCCCCGAGCCGTTTCCAAACTTAAACGGAGCAACTTCTGCTCCTCAATTACCGCCTTTGCGAGGGTGGCAGAGGGGTGCGGGGGTCTTTTCCTTTTTCCTGACTCTGGCACCTGCGGCAACATGATAGTTGTGCCATTACTGGCACCACCGGCCTTCTTTCCACGGCCAGCAGGGTTGCTGCTGCCAGCATTGTGGCCGCTCCTAGATTTGCTGGTGCTCGCACCAGGCAGCTCGCCGGTACTTGCACCAGGCAGTTCGCTGGTACTCGCACCAGGCAGCTCCTGGGACGTCTCGTCGGATGTGTCGTCCCTCATGTCGTCTGACGGGACATCCTCTGCCTGTGTTTCTGAAAGCAGCTGATAGGATAAATTTTGTTAGAAACTAGAAACACAGTAATCTCTCGTACCTTGAACACTGCAGCAAGTCAGCGCTCTGTCCTGTCCGTCGCTTCCTTTTATGACTTTTTGCGCCGTTTTATCTCATTATGTTTAACAACTACCAATTAGCCCAACCCTCAAACTCGTTATTCCTTCTGGTAGGTGCATGGCAAGTGTCATTTGTACACAGTCTCCCTCTGAAACTAGTTTGGCTTTCTACCTACTCTGTGTATAGGGTGGTTTCACGTGTACCATTTCAATTCAAAATCCGGCCGACATCCATCTTGGTGCGCAGCCGTTCTATGCTTTTTCAATGGGCAGAGGCAATGAAGGCCATATGTTTTCTCCTTGCTCTACTTTAGCATTTTGATCAACTGCACTTGCCGTATTTCTCAGCAACATAAAGAAGCAAAGGCCAGCACCCAATTTTAAATATTACCAGCCTTCATCCTTCATTCAGAGTTAATACATGCTAGCAAGTTAGCAGATGACCAAGATGGCTCCGGTAGACGTGCCCAAAGCTTCTACGATGGGGATAAAAACAGAGTAAATGAAGGTTTACATGACTCGAGAGATATCCCTGATCGTGCTTCCAGAGTTCCGTCGTTGAAGAAGCCACTTGGGGCCGTGATTCTGAGGCTCACCAGAACAAAAATAGACACTAGCAAAGATTCGCTTTCGCGTAAAACAATATGACAAACGGCAGAAAGTGTACACCAATCTGCTCAAAACCTACATGCCCGAACGGCAAGTGTGTACCAATCCGTTTGAAAATTACGAACCAGAAGCGAAACAGTTTTATTAAATTGGCCTATTCTCATCTCCAAGCACATGCCCTCCAGCCCTCATTTGACAACTTTAGGCTTTATTCGCCAAGCAACCAGGAATCTTGAAGCAAAAAAAAAAAATTGGCGCAAGGCTGTCACTGGGTTGGTTAGAATTTAGAACACTTGGTGCCATATGCCCAGCTCGAGTTGCAGATAGTCCTTCCTGCACTATGATCATTGTCCAGACAAGTCCCCTGTTTATGTCCAAACATGACTTAGCAGGAGACAACTTCATTGCAGCATGTGATGTGTGTCTGTAAATCCCAAATGCCCAATTAGGCATGCACAAAGATTCACTTATAGCTTGATGATTGTGTGAATGAGGCACTGACTCCACTGGTGGATGGGATGTTTTTTAAACCAAGTAGACTGCACATCATCTCAATGGGCGCGTTCAGTAGCGGCTCCAGGAGTCAAGAGTCAGCGCTCCTTCTTAGGCGCTGACTCATTCACACATTTTCTTTGAATTTCTTTTCAGGTAAGGCTTTTTCGGAAAATGCATTGGACCGTATTTGTTGGGTTTGAATATGCTAATAAACAATGTAAACGTTCACTGGACGGCATGTCTTGATCGCCGTTGCTCTGAAACTCGGTGAATATCGACGAAAATCCTGTCCGTGCTGAACAGAGCAAGGCAGGCTATGAATGCGAATTCGGTAGCCAGTTGGACACTCACACAGAGCATGATCCCGATTAAGGTTTTGTTTGCATAGCTAAATCGGGGTGCACGTTGGCCGACGCTCGCCTTGGCCGACAAAACCTAGATCGCCGAGCGCAGCCGAACTTCCCGGTGTGTATACGAGTACATTTTATAGGAAGTTTGTTGCGAAGGGCAGAACAGACGTATGGCCATATAAAAGTATCGCAACCGGCGGCGTAGATTTGCCGAGCTCCATATTTTGCGTCCGCTGACGACATTTTGTCGGTTTTTATAACAGTAGCTGCCTTTGCACCGCCAAGTGAAGTGCTTGATCGCGTTGGATCGCTTCGAACAGCAGCGCTGATGTGTACAGTGACTCGCTTTTTATTTAACGACCTTGTCAAGACTTTATGAATACCGGTGTCAAATAAAAGCGATCGTGCTCGCTATCGTCTGCTTCCAGTTTATTCGGAGACCGTCTGGCACAGGGGAGGAAGCGGCAATAGCGTAGAAGCAGGTTTGGAGCCGCGGTTTTTTTGGCCGTTCAGTAGGCGCTCTGAGGATTCCGACTCGAGTGACTCCGTTCGGAGCTGAGGGAGCTGCTACTGAACACGCCCAATAAATCATCCCTAATTTACAATTCTTGTAAGGCTCCGAAGAACCGCGACATAGTTTTGTCACGATTTGCGAAACATACGAGAGCGGGAACGAAAAACTAATCTCGGCAGTTTGGTTGATGGTGGGCGTGAAGAACTTTATTTACTCTCTCACCACTGCATCATTGGCTGTTTCGATTAAAGGTTGTTTAGTCCTCATTGAAGACGAAATTACGGGCGGACAGATTCATGAAAAGTGTTTTAGCTTACAACATCTGCACTAAAGTTTGTACTTTGTTACTGAGAGATTTTCTGTAAAGGAGATTACGAATGCATGCACAAATTTGGAGATTAGGAATGTTGTTAGTACTCTGTGGGTGAAACGTTAGTGCAACATGTACTGCCTACCTCCAACACAGCTGGTGTCACATCATCTGCACACAAGCTCTCGTCCACGAGAGTGTTGTCGTTTGCGGGCAGAGATCCCAGGAAACGGTGAATCTCCCAGTAGAACGGCCAGTTCACTCCTCCTGCTCCGGTTGTGCTGGCCGTCCGCAGGTGCTTCCTAATAATATAGCAAGCTCAATAAAATTTATAATGTATGCAAATATGTTTGCAAAGGCAACCTCCAGTGCAAGGCTGGGCCATTTTACAAAGCTAGTGACCACTCCAAAGTCTGCCAAGTTTTTGGGAATGCATAAGCAAAAGTGTCTTTTGTCACTTGTGATTTAAAGTCATAAGCATTGCTATCCTGTCATGAGCTGGATCTTGTAACCACCCAAAAGGCAGCATTCATTAATTGGTTCTAGGTGCTGAGGATCTGCTACTCCAACAGTTTCCATCTGATGCAAAAAGGGCAGCAAACAAGCAAGACATTCAAACAGACAAGAGGGCAACATTTAAAATACTTAAGAGCTTGCTTAGGAACGAGAATACAAGGTTTTTGAGGTTCTGAGCAGTGACTAAGGACTGCATATCAAACTCGGTGGTGGAAACACCCAAGCGTAATGAGTCCCCCTCCATTGTCTTTTCTTAAATAGTGCTTTGCGTGTTATTGCCACGAGTCTCAACTAGTTTGTGTACTTCAGGAACTGGAGGATTCAACTTCTGGAAGCTTTACAAGCCACTCCGCTGAGTTTTGAGCACGACTACTTCAGATGTGGTTCAGAATCTTGCGGTGGAACAAGCAAATCTTTTCTCGCTAGCCACATGATCACAGCATTTAAAGACTCATGTTGCCAAGAAATCCTTTTTGGGGTGCAGTCATCCACTCAGCCTGTGTTTGCTAAGCCCTGTTAAAAATTGGTGCCCCATATGGTTCTCAATACCACCCATGACACAATCTCTGCGATACATATTTTGAATTATTTCACGTGTTCAGAAAGGAAAGCAAACGTTTATAGTGATCGTTTCAGGTAACTTCTTATCCTGATGTTTCGAGTAATAATTATTATTTTGTTCCCCAGCAATCGCTTATGCCATTTCCAAACAAAGCATTTTTGTTCCTCAGCAATCGCTTGTGTCATTTCCAAACAAAGCACGGTCGTCGGTTCCGTACTTCGGTAAATGGCAGACAATCCCAATTCAAGTTTGTTTTCGATCTCACCGCCCACGGGGCCGAACTCGGAGCAGACGACCCACTTTTTTTTTTTTTTTTTCTCCCGTGTTAGCAGATGTTTTATTTTAATTACTCATAGCAGACGAACTCCCCCTTTTCCCTCACGTCAGCAGACGATATTCTGCTACGATATTTTAGTTCCGTGAATGCGAGCCGGCTGAGTTAAAAATCAATAGAGGCCGAGATCTTGCTCTCATCGTTGACCAAATCCGACCCTAGAGCCAGAGGCAAATATTAAAGCTACATATTTACGATAATATTTCTCCCAAAGTTCTTACACCCGATTTCGGGTCTTGGTGCACCATAATATCGAAGGAAACAGGGTTCATGAATATTGCTTACCGGTAGACGCTCGTGAGGTTTTCGATCTTGTTGTGCACTTGATCCTTGGACTTGTTATGCCCAATTAACTTCATCGCCTCTGACATTTCGGCGTAAATCCCCCCATTCCTTTTTTGGCGCCGGAGGTCGCACAACCTATCCTCCCAAAGGCCGATCAAGGCCCAAATCTCAGAGACGGACCACTGGACTCGCGGGCCCTTCTGCGACGGCTCCGTCATCGTTCGACAAAATACAAACTAAATACAAACTATGAAAAAGGAAAAATTAAAACTTTCTATTTAGGAATACAAAAGAACACTGCAAAATGAAAGTTAAGTAATACAACGAAAGCAGAAGCGAAGGAGAAGGAAGAACACAAAAACAAGATCAAAAGCGAAGAGATAAGGAGAGCGGCGAGCACAATGGCGAGTCGAGTTACGACGAACAGGAAGGAGCAGAGAACATGATTGCTGTGGTCGCGCTAAAGTCTTTTTAAAGTAAGCAGACAGCTTCGTAAATTGTTTTAAAATTTATTCTAACTGATGAATTCCTAAGTGAGACTATCTATTTCTTATTATTTTCGTCGTCATCCGTGATCGCTGTCGACGAGAGTAGGCAGTTGGGGAGTTAACGGAGTTGTTGTAACTCCGTTGAACGTAAATGTCATTTAGCCCGAATGACATTTGACTTGCGCGTCTGACACCGCCTAAATGACATTTGAGTTAAAGGACCTTTACCCTAAAGGCCTTCAAGATGCCCGTCTGACAGGGGTATAAGAGAATCAACACTATACGTCGTTTCAGCTTCCGTCCGAGCACAGCCAAAGCTACGTGCAGCCGGAGCCAATCACACGACGGAAAAATAGGTCACGCGATCTCGCCTGCACTTTCGTATCACTCCGCTGCGCCGCTGGTCGTCCGCGCCGCCCGCGCTCGCCGAGCATTTCGTCTGCTATGGGTGTATCAACGGTATCGTCTGCTACACGTTTAAAAAGTGCCCTTTTACGTTCTGAAATTTAGTCACAGGGGATGTCAGCACGTAGGCTCGCTGGCGTCTGTGTCCGAGCTTTCCGCCTGTTCGGCATTTTGGCATAGTTGCGAGATGTAAGTACACATTGCAAGTTGCCCGATAACCCGGTCTTTGATGTGTCCTTGTAATGTCTGGACACACCAGGGTTCGAAGCGCAGTCCTTTTCACCAGCTTCTCGTCGTTCAATCTGATCGGCAGGTAAAAGGGTGCCCTGAGTTCGCCGCGTATCAGTGAATTTTTGTGTCCCGGAAGCTTTCCTCGTTTACAACGTATTCGCAGTACGACGCGGCCGGAGTCTTCTGCCGAATTTGAAAGTAGACATCCATCACGACCTCTCGCGCCTGACGCCCAAACATGCCTCAGCGAAAGGACGTTTTGAAGCGACTCGGTGAGGGAAGCAGCGAAGCTCATGATTCGGCCATTACGGGAACGAAATCACACAGAAAAATCGAGCGCTGCAGCCGTGTTGCCAGCGGATGTACGTGTTTTACATATATTAATAAAAACATAAACTTCGGATATTTAATTCCTTTAGTTGAAAATCATTCTCAGCCGTACACGTTTGAAATATTGTGCAATGTTTATGCACAATACAGCTATTTTTTTAATTACTTTTGCGGACGACTTTCTGATTAGTAGGAATGCTCTTCTCGAAATTGCGAACAGTCCCTCTGCCTTTGGCTGCGCTCGGACGGAAGCTGAAACGAAGTATAGCAGAAAGGCCAATAAGGACGAACAACAGCATCGAAGCGTGGCTCCGGGGACTGCACGTAAGAACTGACCTAATCCTCTGAGAACTTGGATGTTTTCTGTAGTACATTTTTGCACTTATGGCTCAAAATTTCAGTACGGTGCCCACTCAAAAAGCTTTCTCCACGAGTGTGTGTGTTCTTTTTTTTCTTTTTATCCTTAACAGAGAGGAAGCTGGCTCAAGCAGAGGGCGGCACGATATCTTCGAGGGTGTCCAAGAAGCACGACGACAGCAGCCGGCGTCTTCATATCATTGTGAGCCACTACAATGGTCGCAATCGTCTAGAAACCCTGAGGAATGTATCAGCTCGGAATATCGCTTTTTAATATTTTTTTTTTTTTAGTTGCTTAATAAAACTGTTGTTTTCTAAGTACAACGATGACTTGTCTGGATGTTCCCTCTCTTTAGCAAAATTAAATATACCGTACTAATTTATATGTTGGGCAAATTCAAATATCCGGTTCGCACAATGACAAACCTTCCTAGGGACAAATTCCCCTATGACGAATGTTCCGCTGCGACGAACGGGCCTATTGCCAGTTGGCCTATGACGAATGCGCCGCGTTTTAGAGGTCATTAAGATGTGGTTCCCAAAATAATTCTTCCCTCGTTTTTTTTTTGTTTTTTTTTTTTAAGTGTACGTGTGGTTTTGGTGCTACTGTTTAGTTCGGCACTTCTCTTTCAAGGTCACTGCGATGCCCTGCAGTGTCCTCGTTTTATATGTGCTGTCGTCGACAATTTTATCAAGGTGGCCCTGCCATGTCCCGAGGTGTCCTACGGATAAGGTCTCTTTTGTCTGTGCGTAGCTCGATCTCTTTGCGGGTCATGTATATTATCTCCACTTGGAACTGTTTTCAACAAAGGAGCTTTCTGCGTAGAGTGTGGTTGGGGAGGGCTCCGTGGGTATTTATAGGATGGTCGAGAAATAAACCAGATAGCGGAGTTGGAGACGTCCCTTTCTGTGTCTGTTCCTTCTACTAAAATGTTTCCAATTCCTTCCACCACTATCTCAGGTGATATAGGCCATGATTAGCTATCACCAGCTCGCCTGCACACTCACTGTCTTTTAACTGTATATGCTCCGTTTGCGGAGCAGAGTACCGCAATGGTGCTTCCAGGGCGGCCACGTTGGATCCAAGCCCGCACTGCGGGAAGCGACCGTCGATTCTGCAAGAACCCCGGATGCGCGGATGGCGTGGCTGTGAGGCGGCGTGCTGCAACGTGCGGAGCAGAGAAGATATAGTGCGGCGACTCGCCGTGCGTGCGCCGTCGCCCCGTCATTTGTCTCATGTTTCTCTGTATGCTTTCGGTAGAATGTAGTAGCAGACGAAAACGCCGCCCTTTCGCAAGCGTTGTCGTCTGGTCCGAAGTGCCCGGATGTGCCACTCGCGTATCACTCCGCGAGCGCCGCAGACGTGAGCTACGCGATCGACCTTTGTGTCGTCTTCTTCCCAGACTTTGAAAAGATGCTTTAAAACATCGTTCTTGTTATAAAACAACGCGATTATACTGTATCCAGTGGCTACACATAATGTTGAATTGTCAAGAAACATTTCAGTTCGTTCTATTTTAGTGTAGTATAATAATAATAATTGCCTTTATTTCCATCAAAGATGGGGGAGGCCGAGGAAAAAAGCTTCTATAGAGCAGCTTGACGTGTCCTCGACCCCCTACAGACAGTGGTTGAGCAAAAAGGTTTTGCTAGTGTATATAAATCGAGTCACTGATGCAGAAATGCAGAAACATGCAAGGCCTCCTACAATGTAATCATACTAGGTCATTGGTGACCTACAAATTCGCAGGGCAATCACAGACGCACAAAAACGTCATGATAACAAAAAAACATTAAAAAACACGAAGTGCCAAAAACGAAAAAAAAATGCAACATCTACTTTTTTTAAAGTTCTATAATATCTAAAAAGAGATGTAAAGAGCATAAATATGAAGAGTCACAAAAAAAAATGTGCGCTATCAATGCGTAGCATGTCCGAACAAAAACACAGGTATAAAAAGAATGCCGTAAAGTCAATGCCGGGCAAGTCAAAAACGTAGAAAAAAAAAGCGAAACGCTAAACGTCACATATAAAAAGCTAGCACAATAAACGCCAAAAAATGTCTAAATGCAATGCGTAGTAAATACAACGTAAAATAAGCACACACGAATTTAACAAGAAAACAATCACTCTTCAGAGATAAATGGTCAGTCACGGAAAAAGGCGAATGGAAGCAATATTAAAACAAGGGCAAGGACGAAGCAAAATTACACATAAGTTAAGCGCAGTTTTTTCGCGGAAATGTTGCGTAGGTCAGTCTCTTGTTGAATATGACTGTTAAGTAACTTTGGGAGTAGATATGTATAATTCGCAAACGCAAAGCGAGAAGCATGATCCGCCCGAAAATCGACGCTTGCAAGGTCGCTTTCCCGCCCGCATGAACGTCGGATCCAGCTGGGTGCACGCGACCGCTTCTCCGCCAATACGGAATTTGGCGGCGAAAGGAGATTAGGGAGTTTTCGTAGACCGCGTTTCCCCCTCCGCTAAGCACTCCGCAACCCGCTACGGTACCCGGAACTCTACAGTTAAGGACATGGGCGCGCAAGCGCAGTAGCGGCTTCTTCGTTGCGGAGAACTTAGCGGAGGGGGAAACGCGGTCCACAAAAACTCCCTATTGAGCGCGATAGACGGAGTCTGGCCGGAGACAGAGCCGTAGAATATAAAAACACAGACGTGATAGGGGGTAACAGGCAGCCAATCTTCGCTGCTTGGGTTGTGACGTACTCAAAACGGGGCGGCGCTAAGATTGTGCAGCACGAACCCCCACGAGCATCCTTTTAAGACCTTTTCCGAAAGCCCAGAGGCAAGGTTCCACCGTGTCTGTGGTTTACGAGGGAAAAGCCAACTTAAATGATCGAGCTGTGGAAGCCCGCCGATTTCCCCTCAAGGGGTGTCCAAACAGGATACTCCAAAACACACGACTCCGACAAATCGTGTGGCGCTCCGCTTCCGGCAGCCAAGGGAAAATTTCCCCCTGTCAAATCTGCAGGGGGAAAACTTCCCCCCGTCAAATCTTCCCGTCGCTACCTCCACGGCGGCCTTGCTGTGCTCGTCACGTGGGTTCGGAGAGCCACTCACACGCTCTGTTGGCTGTCAGTCAATCGCTCAAGGCCTCCGCCGCTTTAGAAGTCCCGAAAACGGGAAAGGGAAGAATCGAGTGTGAGCAGCAGTTCTGTGGATTGGATCGGATTCCCGCGGCTCTTGCTCCCAACGTACCTCGTACAGACAAACAAACCTGGTTGGTTTGGAGTTTAATAAAATAAATGATATATTCTTAAGTCCTCAGTGCTTCTACATACAACTAAAAGTCTCACTGTTGCGCGCTGCACTTTTTTTTTTTTTTCGAGCTGCGAACGTGGATTTTGACAAAGAAAGCTGAGCCGGGGCGGCCGAAACGCGCGTTTCGACGCAGGAATCTTCCAAATCCACCCGAAGCCGGGCGGACCTCTTTGGCCTTCCTGCCGAGCTGAGGGCGGCAGCAAGGTTGGCGACTTTGTGAGCCGCGGGAGATAGACAGGCATCAGGCATACCATTGGCAAGTGGCGTGTGACGTCAAGTATGACGAGCACCGACGTCAAAGAAGAGTGCAGGAGGCGAGGAGGAAAGTCGTGAATTTGGCTTGGCCGGTGTCCAAACAGACATTCGACCGACGACTACCGGACGCTTCAATTGTGACGATTTTTGCAGAAGTCGTGTGGCCAGACGATTTTTGTAGTAGCCTGTTTGGACAGGCCTTCAGGCGGTGGCAGATTGAAACATACACATCTCAAAAAAACGTTAGCTGCCCCCCCCCCCCCCCTCCCCTTTCTCCCTCTATTTTTCCCGAAAAGTTGGAACCCTTTTCAAATCACAAAGCAAGCATATTGGTCCCAGGGAGAGCATATTGACTTCATTTTATTTTTCCCCGTAGCACGGCGCCTCGCCCTAAACCCCGGAAGCTTCTGGGCGTGAATTTTCTGTTGACAAAAGGTGGCTCCGAAATCGAATGGCCGAATGCGACCGCGCGTTCGTTTTGCCTCCGGTGCAATTTGGAATTCAAATTAGACCCGCACGCCGGCGTCAGGGTCTGCCATGAATGCCGCGCGCCACGCAGGCGCTGCGCGTAGATATACAAACCTTCGCGACGCTTATCTGTTCCCGGTCATACGCAAGAGAGCGCGAAAGTTTCAAGCGCGGTAGAATAATAATAGAAAGAAAAAACTCGGTCCGTGTAGTTACAGGGAAGAACGATACAACTGGAAGCAGCGCACAAGTAACAAATACGAGAAAGGTGCACACGCGACAAGTGGAAGAATGAGTATGCGCCGAAAAACGCGAAAATATGAGGAGACGGCTCTATTCGTTTGCAAGCATCGTATGCCTATGTTCCTGTCGAGAGGTTACGTCTTTCCTTATTTTTATTTTTAGAGCGCAGCTCTGAGGCGCCCGTTTACGGCTTGAGCGGTGTCGCTGTCGGCGTAAATGCGCGGTGCATTATGGGAAACGTCCCATGGTGACGTCACGAGTGACGTCACGAGGGTCCCGCGCGTTGCATTACGGGACGTTTCCCATAATGCAACGAGCCCTCCTCCTCCTGCCCTCCTACCCTCCTCCCCCTTCCTGCTTCCACCTCCCCTTCGTACCCTCCCGTAACGTCACGTCTGACGTCACACGTGACCCTCCCCTCCGTACTCTCCCCTCCCCCTCCTCAACAGCTGCGCTCTAATTCGGGATTACAGAGAATTGTAAACCTCTTTAATTTTGTTATCTGTAAATGTTCTGTTGCTTAATTTCCTTCTGTGCGTCGGTTTCTGAGGGTTAAAGCATAGTGTTTTCTTTTTTTTTTTTAATTTTTGCAGTCGTTGCCGCGAAAGTTAAAGCGATAGAGTGAAATTGTTTCAATCTCGGAAGTTAAATTACGCGGTACAGTGCGTGGCGTACTCGTCTGGTTGATGAATCTCGTAACCGCATTCAAGCATGGCGCAGACGTTACGGGTTCGCTTGGTTTCTATTGTAATTTTTTTTTTTGTCCGCGCAGCGATGAAAATAGCTCGAGCGCGGGAGCATAGCTTTCAAAAATGTTTGCGACGAGTCGCAAAGCGCTTCGTCAAGTCACGCGCTCGCCTCCACTTCCTTAAAGGAATGAAAAATACGTTTCAGAGTTCATATTGACGTTGTAACGTTCGTTGGCCATTAAAAATAAAATGAACTTCCTCACGTCATGCCGGATTACGGGATGATAGGCCTCCTTTGATCAAAGAGAGCTGTCTCGATTGCACTTGTCTCCAACAAAAGTCCATCAGCGTAACTAACTGCACGTGTTGCTGTACGGCTGTATCTGCGGTACTGAAAAAAAAAAGGATTAGTAAAATTAGGCAATTTGTTGTTCTATAATTAATGGCGATTCTTGTATGCTATGGGAGATCCGCACACCTTTATTGGTGAAATTAATTTAAAACGGCGAGTATGTATACAGTAAAAAATATGTCCATGAAATTTTCTAGCATGATATTGTAAGAATGCTTGAGCAAAATATTGAAATACGTAAAAATAGAAAAACTCTAACGTAACACCACAGTATCAAAGAAAAGGTAAGGTCAAACGAGGTGGTGGTAGTTGAACATATAAAAACATTAAAAAACTGAGGGGGGAGGGGGGGGGGGGGCAGGACGGAGAAATACAGGTATGGGTTTTTTTGTTTTTTTCTGGAGTGAGATTTGTGTTTGTCCGTCCTTTCTTATTCCCAGTCTCAGAGTGTTTTTACTGTGTTCAAATTATCAACTGACAGCAGTAATTGTGCTTTCAATTAAAATATCGGTATTGATTTCTAAAAGAACAAAAAGGATTGTTCGGTAGTATTTTTCCTGTTCTTCGCAGAATATTTGTCTGATTCTGAGGTTTATTTGCTACAAAATATAGAGAAAAATTAGTTCACCTAGATAATAAACATGTTCGCCTCATCGTGGCGCGGCGATTTAAGTAAAAACGAAGACTACTTAACACGTAAAAATTGTTGTCATGCGTTGTATCTTTTTTTATCGAAAGCTTTATATGTCCCATTACGAGAAAAGGTGGCGGCGTTGTCCCCGAAAGATGGCTATTAAAATACGTCATCAAGCACGCGCCACTCAAGGTCAAAGCTGACGCTTCTCAAAAATAAAACACAAAGAAGAGCACAGCAACATAGATGCTTCGTCACGGAAGCCGTGTAGCCGGCGGGGGCGGCGCGCCTGCGCAGTGCGGGGGAGCGTGATGTCACCGCCGGAGCGCCGTGTGCAAAAATAAACAAATATTTAAAGAATATATATTCGCGACCTTGTACCAGCGCTCACGTCCGTACAATAGTGTGCTTATCTCGCATATGTATCCTTCAAATATATCTTGCACTCTACTGAAACAAAACTTGCCCGGACAGAAGGTTACGGCGTTCTGTCTGTGAGAGAAAATATTTCAACAATGTTTTCGCATTCCCACACGTAAGTAGTCTTAAGTGTCTCTCCCGAATTTTTTTTTTTATTCGGGAGGATTAGATAGCAAATTAAAGTTGTGCCTATCCAAACACAAGTTGCAACGTTTTTAGCATTAATTTAAACAAAAAGGAAATGTATAATACTAACCAGAGTAAAATATGCTTCTTCGTTTGTAAAGCCGGAACAAGAGACTAAAAAGCGCTAATCAGACACTCTCCTGACGGTTACACTTTGACCGCCGTCATCAGAGCTCTCCCGAGCATCAGAAACGGAACTGATACGTAACTTTACGTTGAAAAGATCAACAATAAAAGAACCTCAACTAAACACCTTTGCAATCTCGTTACGTGGATTAAAAAATGTAAGCAATTGACTGTATGTTGCCAATTTTTGAACTCATTTTTTCCGGAGAGGTACAGGGGAGTACACGGAGTCTGTGCCTATTACATCTACTACGGACGTATATTGTAATGTCTCCAGCATTCATTTATACGAAAAGAATCTTTTTCGATAATAATAACCAGGTTTGAACAAGATTCTTTGTTTATAAAACCTAGAGAGGACATTATAAATCGGTAGTTGGATAGACTATTGATACCCGCATGTTGCACTGTCGTCATCATCATCGTCATTTTTAAGAGCTCTTCCGAGCATAACAAAAGAAAGTTATACCTAATTTTGCGTTCGAATAATCGGCACAAAAATAAAACTTCAACTACGAGCACCGTTGCAAGCAAGTTTTGTGAGTTAGTAAAACGTAAGAACATTGACTGTATCAAGTGTTGTAGTTTTTCCTATGAGCGATAGCATTCCATTGGCTAAAAATAGCGGACATAAGGTAACACCTCTTTTATTGGCAGTGTAAATGCCGTTGAGAACGAAAGTATTCGAAATATCAGCGAACTAGAGCACTTCAACTAGGACGCAAGAAGGCGGATTCGCGAACTTATTGATTAAGCGCTCGCTCAACTGACATTCGGCTAAATGTCGGTGGGAATGCCCGTGTGGCAGAATCCTAACCCAGTCGGTATGGACATACGGTCGTAGATTTACACTGTTTTCATGTCACAGAGATAGAGAGTCGCCATCAAAACTTTCCTATACGGCTAAATGTGACGCAACTTGCCTGTCAAGAGCGACAAAGTCTATTCTCATGCGTTGAATAAACTTCTGTGGAAACGTCTATAGACTTAAGGATTAATCTACAGGATCACCCCGCGACGTGTCGATGTCCTCTCTGGCTAGACTGTGGTCACGCATGCGCTATCTATAATATGTAGAACAATAAAAACGTGAAGGCGCAGGCACTATGCAAGCAGAGTCAGTACACACACGCAAAGCACACGCAAAGAGCGTGCAACTTTAATAAGCGCAGATACACGGAGCTTATACATCATCAATATGCATTTTCAAAAGTGTAGACGGGTGTCAAAAAGATTGAAATAACGAATTAAAACTAGTTGCACATACTCTGCGCATAATTACTCGCTCTAACAAAACGTTTCACTGCAGTCAAGACTTTGGTAGAAAGGTAATTATTAACACCGCTTTAATCGTCCTTTCGGACATGGAGAAGGCACGTCGAGTTGGTGGGTCGACCGGACGTTATACTCTCGAATAATCAGTTGTAGCTTTCAGTTCGATCATCACTCCGTTGTACGTACACTGCAAATAAAAACTGTGTAAAATCTGTTTCTGTGTCCACAATATTTGTATAAAAAAATTATCTTTTCGGTTTTTGTTTTTTCTGCAAAATGACTGAATTTCTCTTGCCCAGCCTCGTAGAAAAATAGTTTCTGTTCTTAAACAGAACAATGTTCTTGTTAAAAAAAAAAAGCAAGTTTCTGATCTGGAGTTTGTGAAAATTCAGTTTCTGACACTGATCTCTACTATAGGGGGCTGGATAGGGCTTAGCTGCTTTCCGAGCCTGGCGCAAGTGAAGCCACCGGAAGTTCGATGCTTGTCCCGGAAGTCGGGCGTGTGCTGGGCTTCCTATAGTGCATTCATTCGATATTTTGGACCATGCTTTTTTGTGTCTTTGATTGGGTTTTAATACTCCCGTTCTGGATTAAATCCCGAGAATGAGGCATTTGAACTTGGGACATATTCACACTTGATAAACTAGAATTACAAAATGTTTACACTGAATGGCTTCCCATCATACTTCTCAAGTCTGCATGCGCTCTTACTGCGCAACAAGCAGGTTCTCTTGAGGGAACAAGCGAAAATCCAGCGCTCTCGAAGCTTTTCGAACCAGCACTCGGAAGGGTTACAAAGCCTGCCAAGCGCTCACTTCCGGGCCAAGCTGCTTACTTCCGGTGGCTTCATAGCTCTTTGCTCAATGCGCCATCCAGCCCCCTTTAATGAAGGTCAGTGGTTTCTGTTCCTAAAAATAACAGAGCTTTGTAAGAACAAAATGCAGGTTTTTGCTTTGAAAGTTTCAAAAAAAAAAAAAAACATTCTGTTTTTTTTTTTTTTTTTTTCAGGTTGCGAAAGAAGTTTTTCTACGAACTTGTCGCTGGTATTTACCTACTTGTTCATGCTCTAAATACGCAGAAAAGCTGGAAAATACGATGCAATCAACACAGACATACATAAAGAACAACACACAAATAACAGCAACACGACAGCCAAACCAATCACGCGCCCTCCTCTACGCATGCCACGTTCGCCCGATGTGGGAGCCTTATATTTTAATACCACTGGGCCTGCGACATTTGTCGCATAAACACATAGATGCTCACCAAATATTACTCCTGCTCAATCTCTATTTGACATTTTCACAGTGAATATATTATATCTCTTCATCCAGTTCCTTCATTAAAGCCACAGTGGATTAATTAACTAAAGTTCATTAATTTTATGAATTATGTTAAAATGTACAACTGATGCGGATTTCTATTAAATACAATAGGAATTATACAATTTTAAATAATCATTCAATTAGCGCGACGATTATTTTCCCATCAAACGTCCTCCGAGTTCCAAAGCACACAGGGAAGAAACGGAATTCATGTAACCGCCATAAACTCTTCCTATAAAAATATGTTCGATTTAAAATCTATTTACCCGTATATTGCCATAAATAGCATGCGCTACGGAGAATCGCAATGGGCTACGAATAAACCACAAGAGCAGATATAAGTTTTAGATTTTTGTATATGTAGAACTACATGCTTCTCTATCTATCCGTTGTAAACCGCGAACGCTAAATAGTCTCATATCTGAATATTCCTCTTTATTCTGACGAAGTTGGAGTCTACGCATTTGCATCGCTTATGCGAGTCTTCCATACTCCCTGTTAAAATTTGAAAATATCACAAAAGGTTAGCGTTGGAAACATTCAAGCAGTTCATACGGTTCTACCGTCGCTGCCGCCGCGAACACATAGGAGACCTTGTCCCTTTTTCCCGCGCCGCCAGACGGCGCTGCATGTAAATTCTGGAAATGGAGGAACGGGAAAAATTTCCCTCCCTTCCTTTCACGACAGAGCGAAAAATAGGTTTTTACTCCATTTTTTATCTCCTTTTCTTTAGAGCGTAGTTTTAGTTGTCGATGCAGTACTTGGCGTAGTGGGGCGTAGGGTGTCCGTCGTCGACGTTAACAAATACTTGAAAAAGATCTACCGCCGCCCACGGAAATCAATCCTGGGTCCGCTGCGTGCGAAGCGGCGTTACGACAGAGCTACGGCACAGCGTTAACAACCCGCCTTAAGAGCGATTCATACACATGCGTTGAGTCCGACCGACGAGTGCGAGTGTTGCTAAGGCAACAGCTACGACGTCTCCAACGAAACCGTTTTTTACCCAGATTCGTTGGAGCCGACGCAGCTGTTACCATAACCCTCGCACTCGGTCGAACTCAACGCAAGTGTGTGAACCGCCCTTCCTATTTAGAGTTTTTGTAGTATAGACCGTTCCAAGTTGGGCTTCCCAGCCGGCGCCATTTTAACGAGTGTAGCGCCACCTACCCTCATCCGGGCATTTCTGAACCCGCCCGAATGACCGACCGCCATTACTGGACTGTTACCCTGCTCACCGAGTCACACCGAACGCAGCTGCTTCTGCCTTATTGGGCGTCCTCGGCTCATCGTCTTTGTCCATGGAGGAAAGCACTATCCTATTTGTATGTCAGGCATGGGGAAAAGTGCATCCTGCTTTCCAGGCATCTTTTTGTGGGGAATTTTTAGCGTGGTTCTGGGGCAGTCGTCGCTCCCAAACCGATCTCGGCGTTTCGATCACTAGCGAAATTGGGGATCGCTAGTGAAATTGAGGATTGAACGAAGCCAGGATGGCACGAATTACGGCATGTGAATTTGCGCTAAACTCGAGTTGTCGCAGCTTGGAGGCGCCGGGAACATTTGAACTAACTGCGCGGTTAGAGGCTCTGACCTGTGCTGCCACGTCTGCTTTAATTGAATTAGTAGAAGCCTCAAATTTAAATATGAATCGATATATAAATACCGAGTACAGATAGCAAGTGCGACGAATTGTTTTTTTTTTCTGATTTGGAATCTACTGTCACAATATTGGCACATTGATGTGCCTTTCTGTAATCGCCTCGGTAGAGAATTAGAGAATTATTTGTGCGCAACTTTGTCGTGGCGTGTACTATTAAATCAGCAGACCAGGAGTCACGCAACTGTTTTCTTTTTTTCAATGTCTAAGCCGCCCTCCGCTTACTTTTCGGTCGTAGCCCAGGCGAAGGAACGGCACGGGGTTTTCCGCAGTTCGCCGGCCGTCCAAGAAATGGTCGGAGCACACACGACTGCTCTTCGATGGCAAGAAGTCTTTCCTGTTTAAATTCGCCAGCCACCGGCGTCGTAGGTCCGGAGCAGCGGGGAACCGGTGCAGCATAAACATGCCGCACCCACATTCATCCTGTTTGACAGCGTCGGTCTCGCAAACTGAATCGGCGTTTATTTTACGTTTGTTTTTGATTATTTGTACAACCGATTACAGCACAGTGCTGCCCGGTCGATTCTTTTCTTGCATAGGCCATGTCACGCGCGAAAACATGCTATAATATCAAAGCGGCGCCCAACATAGTCGAAACAACTTGCCTCCGCAGACTGCGGACGTGCTTTCTAACAGTCCACTCCGTGAAGCAGACGAGCTTTCGAGGGAAAGGGTAAGCGGAGCGTTGGCGCAGCGCTCTGGTTCGAGAGTGTTTTTCCCTTTCTGCATCGACCTACTTGGAACGGTGTATACCCGATGCGCACTGCACGCTGCCGTCGTAGCATTGTCAGTGCCAAGAGATCGTGCAGGGAGACACGCTTTCACGCGCCCCAGAACAAAACAGAAGCAATCGCGTTTAGGAGAAAATGGTCAGACATCTATTTTGCTATGTACGCTTTTGTGCAAGCACCCTACGCCCTAGAAAAAGGGTGTAGCCATTGTCGCATATGACACCCAAAAACTGTCGTTCGACGCACAGCGCACTGACATCGAATTCACGACCCCAATTTCTACGAGGAGCTTGATGACGGTGGGATAAAACATATTAAACAGCTAAAGTACGTAAAAAAATTTAAAAAAAACGAGATTTTGCAGTATGGCCAAAAAAATACGATTACATTTTTTTTTGCATTCAGTCAAACATACATTAGCTATTTTAATAAGTTATACAACTCGGCCATCATACCGCTCGTGAAAGTTGGTAACGTCGGTTCAACGTCGGTGCGCTGTACGTCCAACTGAAGTTTAGGTGTGTGTTATATGTGAGAAGGGGTGTAAGAGTACACCCCTTTTTCTGTCTGCTGCGTAAACGCGACTCCAATGCCCAACGACTTCGCCGTGACATGTCGCACCTATCGCTGTGGCTGTACCATAGAGTAACACTGGGCTGCTCAATGTCTTTGTATAGGGTGTCACAAAAAAAAAATTACAGGGTTTTTTTACCGCAAAAAAAAAAACTAGGCACCGCCGAACGCTCATTCTCCACCCAAAGGTAGCGCTAGAGGTCACAACCAGATGCCAAAGTTTCAGCCCGATCCAATATCTTATTCAAAAGTTATAGGTGATTTTCTGAACATTTCAACGGGAAAATGGTGGCCGACGTAGTTTTCAAATACATGGGGCTCTGCGGCACCAGAAACCGAAAACGAACAAAAATGGGCTCCATTTTCCCATTGACGTGTTCAGAAAATCACATATCACTCAGTGGAATCACTAAGTGAAAATCACTCTATTCAGGTGAAAAGGGTAAAAGTAAAGTCAATTATAGTACTCGGCAGACTTTTATATATCAGCTTCCTGCGTCTGCATTCACCAAAATGAAGGTCCACTAGCTCCTGCATTCAGTAAACCTTTAAACCATTCATTCATTCAGGGACTTTTAGCAAACCGTTACCGTGTACCGCGTACCGCACTACCGGAGCCTTTCAAGCATGCTTTTAAGCGCGTGCCCCGCGGTCACAGTATCACCCGAGGGCACGCTTAAAAGCCTGCTTCAAAGGCTCCGGTAGTAACCCTTACAAAAAAAATGAATTGAGTTTCAATCGAAAGTGTAAAGGACTCACTCAATAGACCGCATTCAGTCTCAATTGAAACTCAATTGACTTTTTCTAACGAGTTCCTATTGAACCGTACCAGGATTTCAATTGCATTTCAATTGAATTGTAGCAATTGTGTTTCAATAGAACTTTTGCTATTGAGTTTCAATAAAAATATTGCAAGTGAGTTTCAATTGAATGTTTGCAAACTGTTTCAATAGAATTTGTTGCAACTGCGTTTAAAAAAATTTGCAACTGGTTGAGAATTTTTCTTGTGTAATTCCTTAATGCATGCAACATGAAGCAAACAAAGGACATTGAGGAAACGAACACAAACATCATAACTAAGCACTCACAACCCACTAATCGTACTCCCCTTGACTACCCCACCGCCTTATACGGTATACCCTACATAAGAAAGGTATTCATAAGAAAGGCTGGTCACGTGGCGCAACATGGAACGGCCCGCTTGATAAGCGATAAAAAGTAAAGTGCTTTATGATATATTTTTGGTTTTTTGATGACGACATTGTTGATACGCCTTCATGCTTTAGTCTGTTTATTGTTCGATCAATGATGTTTGTAAAAAGCGTGCGAACAGTCTTCCGCGTCAGCCGCCTGCTGATAGAGTGGGCAGGACACCCCTCGAGCGGGCCGTTCTATGTTGCGCCACGTGACTAGCTTCGTTTCTGCGGATGCCACCAGTCTAGCGCTCCCCGGAGAAAGCCGCACGCTCGCGCGTTAAAGACAAGTGTGATTACCACTGTACCTCAACTTTGTGCTGATGATCATGACGAGCAGAAATATAAAAGGGACAAGTGATTAATTTGTCGCGAAGCACAGAGTTATAAAAATAAAATTTGTGAAATAAAGAGAGGCGTGAAAACTTACGTCGCAGGAAGAGGGGCGGGAGTGACAAAGTAGATTTCGTAGAAGTTACGCTAGATGTATATTGATAATAATAATAATAATAATATTTATTTGCATACAAAAAATCTTATCCTGAGTGGCGTGCACGGCTGTGCAGAAAGGTTAAAACCCGTACGCGAGTGCGCCTGCCAGCCCGCCACCCAGGATTTGAAAAAAAAAAAAACACACACACACACACACGCACACGTATACTAAATTTGTACACAGGGCCGTAACCCAAAATGTTTTAAAAGTAAAATGAGGGTGAAATATAAAGTGTAAGTTTACTCACACACACAAACACACACTACACTACACCACTGTTATGACGCCTGCTGCTGTAGGTGCTTTGAAAACAAGCGACACATCGACACAGATTCAGTACGGTCCTGGGGAAGCGGCGAACGAATTCTGAGCGGGGCCGAGATGAAGTCCTCGATGCCGGCTAAGATCGGCGAGGAACTGTGGCGTTTGGTACGCGCTCGAATAAGTTCAGGCTGTCCCGATCTTTTGTTAATCCTTGGGATGGTCGCAAGGTACGTCCCTTTGAGCGAGCCGTCGAGGAGTCGGCAGGTAAGGCCCACCCTGGCGACTCTTCTCCGATGAGCCAGGGAATGCCATTTGAGATCCTTAAGCCGACTGGCGTAGGGCAACGCAGGATTGTGTTGGCGAGTGAAGTATGTCCGAGTAGCACGCCGCTGCACGCTTTCCAGGCTGTCAACCAAATTAGTTTGATGTGGGCACCACACCGCACTACAGTACTCGAGATGCGGAAGAACGAGTGCGGTGTATAGAACACGGAAGGTGGTAGGACCGCACGCTTTGGAAACTCGTGTCACGAATCCCAAAAGACGTCGGGCTTTGGCAACAGCATTGGCAACGTGCAGAGAGAATGTTAAGTTAGGGGTAAACGTCACACCCAGAATTGGTAATGATGTGACCGATGTAAGAGGTATTGCAGACACGGTGTACAAAGGGGCTCCTGAGCTGCGGCTGTGACTGGCCCGCATGACTGCACACAATTGGATGGGTTAAGAAGAAGGCAGTTTGAGTCAGACCACTGCTGCACTATAGACAAGTTCCGCTGAAGGTTGGGACAGCTTGCGTGAGGTGTAGTTCGTGCAAGCAGAGTGATGTCGTCAGCATATTGGACTATCTGCGTGTCGATAGATTGGGAAAGATCGTTGGTGTACGTGGAAAACAGAGTAGGGCCAAGGACGGACCCCTGAGGTACCCCTGCTGAGACGGCGAAACTCTCGGAACGGGATCCTTGGAAGAGGACCTGGTGTGTGCGGCCAGTAAGGAACCGAGCTAACCACCAAAGCAAAGGACCACGGACGCCTGCCCTTCCTAGTTTCCGAAGTAGTATAGCATGGTTCAGCGTGTCAAACGCATTGCTAAAATCTAGTTGCACCATATCAGTCGAAATACCACGGTCAAGGTTGTCACTGACGTAGTGCATGATCGTAGCCAGTGCTGTTTCACAGCTCCTGTTCTTCCTGAAGCTGTGCTGTGTGGGAGAAAGGACGTTGTTTTCCTCGTAGAATTCAAGCAGCTTACTGTTGATCATGCGCTCAAACGTCCGACACAGTATAGACGTGATGGACACAGGGCGGTAGTTGCATGCAGCGTATGTTGATTTTCCTCTGCCCTTGTGAATGGGGGAGATGAAAGCCCGTTTCCATGTGTCCGGAACAAAAGCATTGTCTGCAAATGACTGCAGCATGTTCAGCAGGGGATGCGAGATGAGAGGGTAAAGCAGCTTGAGGAAGGTGGGAGCAAGGTGGTCAGGTCCGACGGAGCGTGATGACTTGAGGCGTTCGATGGCATTTTGTAGATAGTCAGGAGAAAACTGAATGATGGAGAGTACAGTGGTGGGGCAGATGGTGCTTGCTTCCACTTCATCAACAAGCGTGTCTACATCGAGGTCACCTGAGTGACTACCGTAGACCGACGAGAACTGTGTGGCGAAGAGTTGGGCAATATCTCGGGGAGCCGTTAAGCGGCGATCACCGGATAGGAGGCACGGTTTGTGAGGGGTGGACCGCTGTCGACTAATGAATGCCCAAAACAACTGAGGATCGTCCTTGATCTTTCCGGCGATGATGCGTGAATAGTTGTTAAATGCAACGTAAATTGCGGCTTTCAGAAGCCTTTGGAGCTGCTTAGCTTCTTGGAATAAGACAGGACAGTGCATGCGGGCAGCTTTTTTAAACAGAGTCCGCTTCCTACGGGCCATCATCAGTAAATCAGTGGTCATCCATGGGGACCGCTTTCGTCGCGCTGAACTTGAGGTGCTTGGTACGCACTCTTGCTGAATAGCGGCGACAAGGTCGCACCAGAGGTCGTAGCTTGATACACAGTCAGACCCTGTGGTGATGATACACCACGGAACAAGGTGGGCCAGTTGGGACATATAGGCATGATCTGTGTTGGCATAATTCCAAAAAGTTCGGGCGATCCGTCCCGTGCGGGGCAGCGTGGTGAAGTATGTCAGCTCAATTGCGGAGTGGTCACTTCCGGTGAGGCCGGGAATGACATCGCAAGCCCGAACTTTCGCAATGTCCGAAACGAACGCCAAATCAAGGAAGCTATTATTGCCGTCGTTTGACGTGTGTGTAGGTGCCCGACATACCTGGTAGAGTCCGGCGGAAGACACTGCGTCAAGAAGAAGGTCATCGACCCGGTCGCCAGGAACTGCCTCATCATGACCTCACCAGTCGATATGAGCGTTGAAGACGCCCATTATCAGGATGTCTTTTTTCGCTGCACGGGTCATTGAAGCGTCAAGGTGTTTGTACGCAGATTCTTTGTTGTGAGGTGGACAATAAACGCAGCCGAGAAGTATCGTACCGCGTGGCAGCAATAGTTCGAGAAACAGCGCTTCAAGTTCAGGGTGTTCCAAATCATCGCGGCGTATCGCTCTGAGTCCTGAAGGGACAGCGATTAATATACCTCCTCCTCTGCTACGACGGTCTTTGCGGAATACAGCGTGCGACGAAAGGTCCAAAAGCTCACCGTCATGCACGCCTGGGTCGAGCCAGGACTCCGTGAGCAGTACTACCGCGTTAGGCGGCAATGCCGCCACCGTCATGCGCAAGTCGGTAACCTTGTTTTTCACACTGCGGCAGTTGGTATACCAGAGTGTGAGACTCTTGTTGGTGCCGCATGAGGCAGGCCCAACAGCTTTGCTAGGCCGAGTAGCTTTACAGGGGATGGAGCTTCCGGGGGCGCACACTGTTGAGGCGCTTGCTACATGGAGGGACGGTTCCGAAAAAAGGTCATCGTCAAAGACAGGGAAAGAGCACGCGATGCAGTGCCACTGATCGGAAGATTTGCCGAATTGATCGGAAGATTTGCCGAATTTGAAAGAATAAAACGAGCAGATGTATTTTGAATGCTTTCCAAAGCGGTGATGAGAGTGGCTTGTCCGGGATCCCAGACAGAGGCTGCATATTCTAACTTCGGTCGAACTAGAGTTTTATAAAGAAGTAGCTTGAGGGAAACAGGTGCTAATGAAAAGTTGCGCCTGAGGTAGCCTGACATACGGTTAGCATTAGATGTGATATACTCTACATGTGTTTTCTATGAGAGATTAGAAGTTATATGTACACCTAAATATTTGTAAGAGGATACCGTGTCAAGCTGAGCCTGATTAAGAAAGTAGTTCCGAGTTTCACGTGACTGCCAAGATACACGCATGGACTTACATTTGTTAGTATTAAGCGTCATAGACCATACGTCACACCACAGGTAGATAGCGTTAATGTCAGACTGAAGCATGATGTTATCGTGATCATTAAGTATCTCACGGTAAATCACACAGTCGTCAGCAAATAAACAAATAGACGAGGAAACATTAAGAGGGAGGTTTTAATATATATTAAAAAAGTAAAGGTCCTAAAACAGATCCTTGGGGAACCCCAGAGGTCACAGACGAAAAGGAAGAATTACTATTATTTACTGCAACAAATTGTGACCGCAATGATAGAAAAGATTGAATCCATGCAAGAACGTTAGCATCTATGTTAAGTTTGGAGAGTTTCAGAAGAAGTAGTTTATGAGATACTTTATCGAACGCTTTGGAGAAATATAGGAAAATGCAGTCTGCCTGGGATCCTCGGTCCAGGATGCAGTGAAGGTCATGTGTGAATGATACAAGCTGTGTCTCGCATGAAAATTTTTTTCGAAATCCATGTTGGGATGGAAAAAAGAAGTTGTTAAATTCTAAGAAATTGACAAGGTTGGAAAATATTATATGCTCAAGGAGTTTGGAAGGAACACTGGTAATAGAGATTGGGCGATAATTTAAAGGGGAATGTTTGTCACCAGTCTTGTGAATGGGAACCACCTTCCCCACCTTCCAATCTAAAAGGAGAACATGATCTCTAATAGACTGATCAAAAAGTTTAGTTAAAATGATAGAAGAGTAATGCTTAGTGTTTTTCAAAAACTTCGAGTTAGCACCGTCCACTCCCGCTGAAGACGACAATCTTATTGTTTCAATGACATGCTCGACACCAGCACAATCAAGCAAGATGGGGTCCATCGGCAAGTAGTCTGAAATGTCTAAGAGAGGACATTCCGTGCTGCTGTCACTAGAAAAGGATTCAACGAAAACTCGGTTCAATACATTCGCACACTCTTCAATTGGCATAACATCCCCACTTTCGTTTTTTAAGACTAACAGAAAAATCTGTTTTTTTTTATTCATGATGTTCCAGAACTTTTTAGGTTTTTTTTATTAACATATCGGGTAGGGTGCGCGTCAAAAACTCAAACTTGGCCTTATTAACTTCCTCTTTATATGTTTCAGCTGCAGTTCGGTATTTGGACCACCGCCGTTCACATGTGCTAAATATTGAGTTCTTAATGACCAAACTCAATTCCATTCCTAATGAGTAAATTTAATAGAATCGATATTGACTTTCTTATGATAAAACTCTATTGCACCCCTAATGAGTAAATTTATTAGAATTGATATTGAGTCTCTAATAATCAAATTCAATTGCATTCCTAATGAGTGAAGTCAATAGAATCGATATTTTCTTATGATCAGTCTCAATTGCATTCCTAATGAGTAAATTCAATAGAATCAAAATTGAGTTTCTAATGATCGAACTCATTTTACATTAAATTTATAATGAATTTCAATTGACTCTATAGGAACACAATAGAAAGTAAACTGAAACTCATTTATCATTTTTGTAAGGGAATGCACGGGAAACACGGTAACGGTTTGCTCAAAAGTTTCTAATGACAAACCACATTTTGCAGGCAGACAGGGTTTCTTTCAGCGGGCCCATTAAATTATCACCGCGTGTGTAAGAGCCTGAAATAAAATTTAAAGCTGTTCGATCGTGCACGGAAGACCCGAGGAGCTTGACCGACGTCGGTTTTCAGAAGCACGCAGACGTCCTCCTGGAGGGCCGAGAGCGCACTGCTCCAGCAAAGTAATGCGTATTGAAAAATTTGTTATAAAATAAGTTCAAAATAAAAAAAGAAAGTGCACAAGTTAGAACGGAGCGTGACGCTGCGGTCATGCTCCACAGACGCGCGCGCAAGCAACCTGCTCCTGCTCAGCTCCTGCTGCGAGCGGCGAGCTTCCTCTCGTGGCTTGCGCCGAGCCAACGAAAGTGGCTGTGATGGAACTTCTATCGCACCACCGGCATAAACGGCGCAGCGCCGAAGCTTGGGCTGTGCTTTTCGAGGGTCAAACACACCGGGGTAGGACGCACACACTCGCAGTGCCCTACCCTCCAACCCACAGTTTTATCAGGTTCCAGAGGCTTCCCAGGTGGCTAAACATGTCTGAACGGGCACGCGCTTCGTTGTTCGAATTTCATTCGAACCTGATAGTACTATACCACACTTTGCGAAGATAAATTTCCTCATCAAATAATTTATTTTAGCTATGACATAGTTTACTGATTTAATGGTCATCAGTTCTGCAGGGATGAGGAAAGTTCTATATTTTTAAAGTAATCTACCTTTGTTTACCCTGTTTATTCACCAAAAATGTTTTGGATGTGAGAATTCAGGCGCTCTTTCTTCGTACAGATAACGGGACGCTTTATTGTGTTAATTTAAGAAAAAACGACTTTTTTTTAGTGTGATGAAACTGTGTTTAATTACCAACAGTACAAGTATCTTTAGTCTGTATATTCACCAAAAACTTGTGTACTTGACGAATAACATAAGCCCTGTTTTTTATCCGACAAGCGTGTCTGTATTTTAATCTAGCAGAACCATTTCTTCAGTTTGACCGGAATTGTCGTATATTTTCTATTACAAACATTTTTTACAGTGTATCTAATCCTTCAGACGCGGCACCAACCCACGACGCCTAGCAATCTGTCAAGCACTCGCTCATCAAAGACTCGCATTATCACAGAGATAACGAGGCGTCTGCCAAGGAGATGGTGGTTCCACACTTTGTACAGACTTGCGCACTTTTCTCGTTTCTGTCGACGGTATCTCGTCTTCCCAAGAATGGGGCAGCCGATAGAGGGACACATTCTGCGATGTGCCATCGCATTAACGAACCGGTGTTGCAAGGGCATCTGTGGTGCCCTCATTAATCTATTTTATGAATTGCGTTGACCGGGTCGCGCTAAGAAGGCTTTTAGCGTAGCACGGGCCTTGGTCACCGCGAGAGGCGATAAGACTTCGCAATTCTCTTCGGACCTCGCTTGCGTCAGCGTTCAAGCGAGAGTGTTTCGGTGAGAGTTCCATGGATTCGATTTGGTGCGGCATGCTACGCAACCTGAAGGAATTCCTTTCTCGTATTTCTTTTTTTTTATATTTTCAGTCTGTTGCTTGGTTTCTCGTTTAATAAAGGCTTTAGTTAATTAGCAGTTTAAAGAAAAAAAATAACTACTGGCAAATGAGTGTGACAAGCAGAAAGTTCAATCATGAGTCGTAATTAATGAATTAGGTTTTATAAATAGATACTTGCGTTTGTAGAAGATGCTTACAGGCATATCCTATCTAATTTCATCAACTAGACCGCTCTGCCTTGTTTTAATTAAAGCTTGCATCGTTTTAAATAGGAAGCCATGTATATTTTACCGAAGCGGTGCATGAAACCAGCCGTTTTCTCTTAGAGGCCAAAACATCAGGGACATTTATTCTAAATCTGCCACAGAATTTCGAGATTCTCTCAGGCAAACTTCATTTCAGGGATGCTTTCTCTCACCGCCTGTTTATTCAGAGAGCAAAGTATAATCAGAAACATATGTACTCAACTGCGAACTGGAAACTTATTTTTACCATACTCTTACTTTAGGTTGTAACTTGTCACATTACACAGCATACAGGAATATTCTACGTATCCACGGTTGCCGCATTGCATATCAGACTGAATGGAAATTCAGACCTGGTTGAATCTTCCGTCTCGTTTGATATTCAGTCACGGTGGACATTTATGCCTGGTTGACTCTTCCGTCTCGATGGATATTCATGAACGCTGGGCATTCAGGCTGTGTTGGATCTCCCGTGCCGTTGGATATTTAGACTCGTTAAACATTTCGTCTCCATTGGACATTTCGTCTCGATGCATATTCCGTCTCGCCTGTCACATGACCAATTGTATCTTTCGACTCGATTGATATTCCGCCTCGAAGTATATTTAGGCCGCAAGCGGGCGCAGCGTTAGCCCCACCCCCCCTCCCCGGCCCCATTTTTTTTTATTTCTCGGCTAGAATTTTTTTTTTTTTTAGCAATTAACTTTTTTTTCGTTTCTTCACGTGTCATCTCTAGATTTAGCTTCTTTGCGCACCCAACAAAAACATGCATATTCTGTGCCGTACAGCTATTTTCGAAAAACGCTCCACCAAGTCTACGACGGAATGTTAAATTAAGAAAAAACAAACAAGGTTTATGACGGCTTGTAGCAATTTGCAGTTTTATTTGGAGCCTAAAAAAAGTATAGACATGTGGGATCTTCCAAATGCCTAGATCTTTTTAATAGCTCCTCCTAAGCGTTCAAGGAATTTGAATCTTCGTGTCTTCATGAAGATGAGAACCATAAAATGTACTAAAATATTAAGGTGTGCTAGTTGGATATGCATTTTCGAAATAAATAGCGCGAAGGTCAAGTACATACTGACGGAACAAGCGCTAACTCATAAACTGTCGTTTTAATAATCACACAGAAGACGAGAATGGGGTAGCGTTTCTCTTTCGTCTTTCTTTTCGGTATGAAAAATTTCCCAAAATGAAATTACCTTGATGGGAGTAGGATATTACGTTGAAAGAACTGAGAAATAATAATAAACGAAGAGGAGGACGTTACGTTAAAAAAACTGAAAATTAGCAGAAAGAAAGGCCATACAAGCCATACAAAAGAACATCAACTATTTGCAAGATATAAAAACCAAAAAAGTGAAAGCCGAAGCACTTCAACTGCGCTTCAAGCTTGAGCTTAAAAATCTCAAAAAGTAAATTACCGCATCCAGAAAAGATATGTTGGATATATTCTTTACGGCAAAAACACACGAAGTGGAATGTCCCTTCCGTGTAGTCGTAACTGAAAAAGGTGCATGGTAAGGAGCTATGTCAAGGTTCCTATTTAACCAGTTATCAAACTTCTGCCTAAAAGATCCGTTCTTGATTTTAAACTCAGAACAAGTTATACATGATTTAAAAAATGACAACATTCCAGTACAATATGGTATTTTCCTTGACGTGGAAGATTTGTTTTATTCTATACCTCATGACCATTTGTTCGAAGCTGTATGAGAATGTATCGAGGAAAATGGTACAGTGCACTTCCAACACAAACCGGCCTATATATTGAGTCATTCTTGGAGTTACTGACATTCTACCTAGCATCCACAGTCGTCTAATTCAACGGGAAAAGAAGGGAATTTTCATTGAACCATGTGTGGCACCTGTGTTATGCGACAGCTTCTTACCCAAATGCGATCGGGCCGTCGCCCAGCGGGTATCCAACAACCAGGTGTCAAGAATATGCAGATATGTGGACGATTATCCCGTGCCACTAAAAAAAATAGACCTCATGTAAATAACAAGATTAATTTTGGATTTTGGCAACAAATCAACAACATACGTTCAATCTTCACTGAAAACACACAAGGACTCAACTTTACACACGAGCTACCAAGAGGCAACAGCCTTCAATTTCTTGATTTACGGATGGTATTCCAACAAAACCACACTTGCTCGATGTACATGCCACGATCGAGAAACCATGTCCTCCAATATGAGTCCTCCCATTCGAAAATCATTAAAATGGCAATAATCAAAAACTGTCTTAGAGCAGCCCTCAAGAAGTCATGTGACCACAAGGCAAGACAGAGCTTTGACACACAAATACACCGACTCAAGACCTCTGGTTATCCAAGCACCACCTTGCACGATGTAGTAGAAAGAATGATCAACACCTACAGACAGAAAGGAAAAGCCAACAACAAAGGACAACGCCCGGCTGTAATGCCCTACATTCACCGGGTATAACACAACATGAAAAAGGTGGCTGCCAGGTATGACATCCCTGTCGTCTTTTCAGCACCAGACAAGCTAAAGAAGCTTTGCCCTATGATAAATTCCCCACAGGAACGTAGCAAAGAATGCGACCAGAGGCACAAGCAAACATATGTACCTTGACAAACCCAGGTTATATATGAAATACCTTTCACCTGTGGCAGAGTATAAGTTGGTCACTCTGGCCGGTGCGTGAACACCAGGTTACGTGAACATGCTGCGTCACTCAAATCAACACCATCGGGGCATCTCGCAGTGTACGTAAGAGACTGCCACTGCAAACAGTTACTTACAGAGACAAAGGTCCTTCGAAGGCTGTGTGAGAAGAAATCAAGGGAACTACACGACGAAATGACCACAAAAGAAAAGGAGAACTCGTGTGTCAGTGCACCATCAGTGGCATTAACCGACAGAGAACTTCATTACCTTAACCGCTCATTCACACTGGAAGCGGATCCGCGTTCGCAAAGCGGTTGCGAACGCGGTTCTATAAAGATCCAGTGCAATTGCACGCGCACTCGATGACATCAAGTGCGCGTGCAATTGTACTGGATCCTTATACAACCGCGTTCGCAACCGCTTTGCGAACGCGGATCCGCTTCCAGTGTGAATGAGCGGTAACTCTCCTACTTCAGATTGTTTCATTGGTTTACCGTGAACAACTTTCTCTTTTTTTCTTTCTTCTAATTCTCAGTTGTTGTTGTTGTTGTTGTTTTTAACGTAACGTTCTCCTCTTTCTTTATTGTTATTCCTCAGTTATTTCAACGTAACTTCCTCTTCCCATCAATTTTTTTATGCCGAAAAGAAAGACGAGAGAGAAACGCTACCTCTTTCTCGTCTTCTCTGTAACTATTAAAACGACCGTTGTGAGTTAGCGCTTGTTCCGTCAGTTTGTACTTGACCTTCGCGCTATTTATTTCTAAAAAGATAACCATAAACTTGAAAAACCCTGTAGAAAGGCAAGCATACATCCATTCTAAAGTTAATGTCTGGCTCATCTGAGCTTTAGTAGATCGCTCCGATGACTCTGATAACAATTCGCGGCGTGCGCGATCGAAAGCGTCGCGGTGGTCGGCCTTCCACGATTGGCCGAATGTTGACTATGACGTCAGGAAAGGAGTTCTCATGGACGGAAATAAGAGGAACGTGAGGACTTCAACTTTGACGGTGTTAACAGTGTTAATTCAAGAACGCTATGATTTCAAGCTTCCGCCATGCTAATTACGAACACCATCGAACTTGTTGTTTGAAAGGTAATGACGTCATGAAAGGTAACCATACCAGGGCGCCACCGAAACATCTCCCGCTAATACCCGATACTCCACCGACGCCCTTGCGCATGCATCGCATCATCATTAGGCACCGTTATCGAAGGCGTCGGAACGACCTCTAAAGCTCTACCTAGTCCGGATCGCGCCATACCCCCTAAACAGCTTTTTTTTTTCTTCTTAACGAGAATTTACAGGTAAAATTAGAAATCTGTGCTTCTGGCAATTTGTCCTAAACGTTCAAGATGTAAAGAAATCCAAACAGAGACTTCTGTCGTTCTTCTGGAATTGTAAGGTTACAATGGAGAACTCGAGATTCGTACAAATGCAGACTTTCAACGAACCCCTTGCCTACGATAAGAGCAAGCACGGGGCCATGAATACCCCAAGTTTCGGTTCGCGCTCCTCTGGCCTAGCCCACGAGCCGCTTCATCGGGGATATGTTTGTGTTTTGAAGCCGGGAGGAAAGGGAGCGAAGAGGCTCGAAATTTAAAGGCTGGCGTCACTGTATGTACAGTCCAGTCGGAGACGAGGTCAACGAGTCTTTGTGATTGGCTCGCACGCAAGAGCAACTTGTTATGGTGACCTAAGTCCATTTCGATAGCACGGCAAACGAATGCAGCAGCGAGTACGGGCGTAGAGGTCTGGCGTCGGGTGAATAGAGAAACGACCTCACTTCTGGTGTTTGGATGGACGTACGAAAGAGAAGCGAGCTTAGCATGCGCCACATGTTGGCCATCCCAGTAACTTTGGGAGCTGCATTTGGCTGCCTGAGTTACGAAGTGTCATTTCTTTTGTTTTCGACGCCTTGTGCAGTTTTTGTAGATATTTTTATCTCAAAGTCTTGTTTCGGAGGTGTACGGCGAAACCAAAACTACCGGCTCGAGTATGTTGACCACCCTCGTGATCAGCTGGATGGATCGGAATAATTTTGCCATAGTCTCGCCACTGTTCGGTCTGGACACGCAACACTTGCCGCATCTAACATGAGTAATCACTCGGTCCTTCGACCCAAAGAATTGTTTCTGGCTCGCGGCCAACGCTTCAACTACAAGAACGTTGCAGCTATCATGAAAGAACAGTCAACCAAGTCGCCTGAAAATCTTCTAACAGCGGTACCATCCACACAACTATGGAACACAACTAACGATGCCTTGCCCACCAAAAGCAGCAACTGCTCACATTACTAAACCAATTCCGAACTACATTTGACATGCCATCATCTTCTCTCGGAAATTCAAACCTCGTTGAAGATCACACCGAAACGAACTCCTTTACACCAGTTCAACATCGACCCTATCGAGTCTCGCTGGCTGAGCGTAAGATCACACATAAACACCTCAGTGACATGCTCTCAAAAAGAGTTATTAGACTTTTTACTAACCCTTGGTCCTCCCCAGTGGTTCTCGTACAAAGAGAGATGAGTCACTTTGCTTCTGCGTTGACTGCAGCCGCATCAACAAGATTACAAAAAAAGATTTGTACCCCCTCCCACGAATTCATGACGCTCTCAATAGTTTACAAGAGTCCACCTTATTTTCGTCTCTCGATCTGCGCGCAGGTTATTGGCAGATTCCTATGGCCGAAAGAGACAAACAAAAAAAACAGCATTTATAACACTAGATGGGCTTTACAAATTTAAGGTCATGCCTTTCGGACATTCCAATGCGCCGGCTACCTTCGAGCGCATGATTAACGTCATTCTTTCTGGCATGAAGTGGATAACATGTTTCTGCTATTTAGATGACATTATAATATTCTCCGCGACCTTTCAAGATCATCTGACTCGCCTATCCCAAAAGACCTTATGTCTCACTGACGTCGGTTTACAGCTAACACCAAACAAATGCCGTTTCGCTGCAAGAAAATTTAAAGTCATTGGCCACATAGTTACTGAAGACGGTATGAGCCCTGGCCCTGAAAATTTTCGTGCTGTCCAGGGATTCCCACGTCCCGCAAACATCAAGTAGCTACGCAGCTTCCTGGGGCTTTGTTCTTACTTTCGCCGCTTTGTCAGAGTGTAAGCAACAATTGCCGTGCTTCTTTGTAAACTTCTGCAGCAAGACGTCCCCTTCTTGTGTAGCCCATTTTGCGCATAGGCATTTCTCTCTTTACAGCAACCACTCGCTACTCCCATCCCGCCCTATGTCACTTCAATCCCGCTGCCGTTACAGCCATCCAGACTGGCGCTAGCGGTCATGGCCTCGGCGCCGTCTTAGTGGTGCGACAAAATCCATCTTCAACGAAATAATACATTGCTTACGCCAGTCGCACATTAGCACGACCAGAATCTAGCTATTCTACAACAAAGCGCGAATGTCTGGTCGTTATATGGGACATCATCAGGTTTCGGCCATACTTTTTACGGTCGTCACTGCCAAGTATTAAAAGATCACCGTGCACTCTGCTGGCTTTCATGCATTAAAAACATCTCCGGCCGCCTTGGTCGATAAATTCTCTGACTCCTTTCTCTCCTCACAGCACTCTAGCCCTTAGACAAGATCTATTATTCGCCATCTGAACTTAACTCAGGTCTACAATAATCGCCGCATCAACAGACAAGCCCAACATTTTTAGATCATTGACGGATACCTCAACAGTCACAACGATCTCCCCGATGATCGGCGATGGCCTCTTGCGGTTCTTTCCGGGTTTTTCGTGACATTCCGCGATCCCTTTACGTCGACCTGACTGCGGGTCACGTTGGTCTATTTAAGACATACGCGAGAGTTCGTGATCGATTTTATTGGTTCGGTATGTACCGAAGAATTTGTAAATATGTCCGGTCGTGCAACATATATGTCAAAGACAAAGGCGACCGTCGACCTTCGTAACGGTCCTCTTCATCCACTCACACCACCAGGACAACCATTTGAAGTCGTTCGCGTCGACCCTGTAGGCCCGCTACCCGTCTCTGTCAATGGCAATCGATGGACTATCGTAGCTATTCATCAAGCTACTCTTTATGTTGAAACCGCAACCCTTCCCGACGCAACTGCGAATGCCTGTTGCACCTTTCCTCCTTCTCAATATTATTCTTCGCCACGGAACATATTGCGTCCTTATCAGTGATCGTGGTCGTTGATTTTTAGCAACAATTGTGGAATCATTGCTCTCTTCCTTTAACATCGACTATCGCATGACTTCCCACCACGAGAAATTTCTTCCAAAATTCAAAGGACCGTTTCGAATTATTTGCCAAACATCTCCCGTTGGTTATCTCGTGGAGCCCGAAACCCCTACTTCTGATCACCGGATTCACGGTCATCACATCGTACACGTCAGCCGAACTAAACCATACTATGCTTCGTTTCACCTTATGTGCGAGCGAAGGCAGAGCTGGACGCGCGAGCACGAAAGCTCCATGCGTTCAGGCTTTGCTCGAGCGCGCGAGCCGGAGAGAAGCGCAAAAAGCGCTGGTCTCGCGCTTTGAGCTTTGGCTTCGCTCGCAGATGAAGTGAAACGAAGTATAGACGCTTTACACACGCGCAAAATTACAGCCGCCATTGCTGACCTTCTCTTGTCTTTTCCATATGCCGAGCCACTGAAGCGAGCGTTGACAAGCCTCCACAGAGGCCAATGCTGTGGAGAAGGACGCAGTACAACCCAAACATAGCAATAACCTGCCCTGCTGTGGTTATGATGAAGTGAAGTATATGTAATAGGATGAAACAAAAACTGAAGGTCGGTTATGGCGGCGCCCATGCACAGCTGCTGTAAAGCGTCTATATCACCGCACTACCCGTTGCTGACTTCGGCTGTGTTCGAAATCTTACCCAAATGGATCCGAGTTACTCCGGCGGATCGTATCACGCGTGATAGCACAGATTGAAAAACGCTGGACGCAGTTAGGTTTCAGAACGCCAAGGGTACAAAACCCTTACCCTGGAGTAAGATCGAGTAAATTGTGGAAGAGGGCCTTCGAGTAGAGGATGGCTTCTTCTTGCACGAGGGGCGTCTGTGGCACCGCAAACAGCATCACCATCGCTCCCGGCTTAGCAGAGGCGGGCGCTCCCGAGCCCGAGCTTGGGAGAGCGAGACTCGGCAGGAGTTGCCTGAGAATAGATTCTTGAAAACCGACCGGTACTGCCTCTTCCCATGTCTCATCGCTCAGCGCGTAAGAAAACACCGTCACGATATATATATTAGAGTCCAATGTCATTTTCTACATTTTATCGGTGTCTCGAAGCACGAAGAGGTAGCTTTGATTTTGAAGCAGTGGAGAGCAACAGTGTGTATATCGCCGAACGGTTTCATTCAGCTTCTTTGCGGCGAGCTGTGGGGCTGCTTTCTGGTAATCGTTTCAAGTTACATTGAGTGATCGTTGCTGGTAGCCACTGGCACTCTTCGCTACTTGACCCTCACGTGCTTGACGTTGACTATGCAGTGCATGTATTCCCTGACGTCGTTTCGACCATCATTTATTTGTCGCGAACTATCTGACGCGTGCCGAAGAGAACATTGCAAGAATTCACATGACAACCTCAAATGTGAAATGCACGAAAGCTGATAAGTTTTATTACGCTGGCATAGAATAAAAAAGAAAATTGAGCAGTCCCGTGTTAATCGACAGTGGAATCACAGCGATAGCTGCGACACGTCACGGCGAAGTCCTCGGGCATCGGCGTCGCATTCAGGCACGGTGGGGTGCGGGAACAAAAGCGTTCGGAGTAAAAAAAAAAAGACATCTGACCATTTGATTCGTAACACTTTTCTTTATTTGTGTGTTTGTTTGTTGTTGTTTTCGGAGCGCGGGAAAGAGCGTTTTTTGGCAGGAGCTCTCGGCACTAACAATGTTCCTTTTTTTTTTTTTTTTTTTTGAGAGCACTTTGTAGTGGGCATTGTGAGATACAAAAAAAAAACCTAAGGAAAAAGCTACGGCCCCGGCGAGCCAATCAGAACGTGACTATACGTCTCACCGGAGTGAGCTTCTACTGCGAAGATGTATCGGGCTTTTCGCTGCGTCATGCTCCAATGTGTGTGCGTTGAGCTCCTATACGTAGCGCATATCGAAGCCGTCGGCAAGCAATGTGGAGCTTATCGTTCACCCTTTGCCAAGTTACAACGAGGTGGGGTATAACCGTAGGTTCTCACTCTGTTGGCGCCGCCTGGCTGTTGCCGGCTGCCTATAATAGTCACATTGCCATACGCTAACGAGTTCATTCCGAAGTAATAATGCTCACTACAAGGGACAGTTGGGCTAGCTGGAGTGAATACAAGACTCAACGCCTTGACCTGTGTTTCCTATCCTCTTTGTCCTTGTGTTTTCGCACATACGCAGCTGTGCACGCACTCAGCTGTGAAATCCCTGCACAATGGCGAACTAAAACCGCAACGTCACGGCACACTTTATGCGTTCGGTTGGATTCGAAGACAAACCACACCCACAAAAAAAAAGGTGATCAGCGCAGTGACGTTGCTTTTTCGACGCTGTTTGATTGGCTCGTCGGCTCCTAGCGTTGGCCGCGCTGTGCCGTTCGCTCTCTCGTGAAAGGGGAGTCTGGCAACCTTGCCGAAAGAAGCGACCGTGCTGTTATGAGCTCCACGTTCGACTCTTTTTTTTCGCCGGATCGTCAAAACGTAAGCCAACCATCTCTAGTGTACGTTCTCATAAGGTCATCGCCCCTTACCCGGTGAACTGTTTTGGACCCGCGACGCCCAATTTGAGCCGGTTCACGCCTTCCTCTCTGTGACTGGCTGACGAAGCCTAACGGAAGAATCAGCCTGGTCCGCTCACGGCTGCGACCCAGGCGCGATGGCAGCGCCATCTCGCGAAGAAGATATGCAACTGGACGGAACCGGAGCTGGAGCGCCCGCCGCCCTCGCCTGCGGAGGGAGAGAGGCCGCGCCAGGTCAGCGCAACGCCGACAATGCTTTGCCTGACGCTAAGAAGCGTCGGCACGACAGCACATCCGACGACGCAACTGACCACTGCCACTTTCAAGCGTCGTGGTCCGCAAGGGACCCCGACAACGACGACGACGGCACCTGGAACATGGCCACAGCACGACGAGGAAGAACCAAACAACGGCCAGACGCCATGAAAGAGAGACGCGGCCTGGACCAATATGTACTATCGTTCCGCCCTAAAGGGCGTCGAGCCATGGCAGACATCCCTCCGAGGGAACTTCACCAGCAAATCAGGGCACTGGCAGTGGCACCGGAGACCATCAAGCATCTAACGGTACGTGTGAACGATGTGTCCAACACTATCACTATTACCACCTATGATCGGCTACACGCCTCAAGACTACGCCAGCTCAAAGAACTTCGGGTACCCGGATAGCCCCCTCTCGAGGTGACCGTCCACCAGATCCCCAGCCGCGGCATGTCTCGTGGGGTCATACGGACACTTCAAACAGAAACAGAAGATACCCTTAAAGAAGCGCTCGAGAGCGAATCCGCCACCATCCTCGCTGCCCGCCCCATGGGCAAGAGCCTGATGGCATTGATCACCTTCGCGGCACCCAGACCACCGCGCACCATAAAGTACTGGAGCCGACTGACTGCCGTTTCACTGTACGTGCCACGAACCTTGGTGTGCTTCCGCTGCCACGGAACGGGGCACAAACAGGACATTTGTACTAAACCGGCTGTGTGTGAGAGGTGCGGAGTGGGGCATGGCTCCGAGACTATCTGCGCCGGCGACAAGCTACACTGCGCCATTTGCGACGAGGACGGGCACCTTGCCACAGAACCCAATTGTCCTGAGAAGGCCCGACGCCTGGACAAGCTCAAGGCACGTACAGGGCACAGATCGCGCAGCCGAACGAGACGCGCTCGATCCGACACATCGAAACGACCGCCAACACCTAGCCCAGAAAGGCTAAGAGGCGAGGACTACCCACCACTGCCCATCAATAACAAAGATTGCCAGCAAGGACAACGAAGTCAGTCGGTATCCTTTACGCCTGCTGCAAGCTATGCAGAGGCAACCTTACCAAGGAAAAGAAGTAGGAGCCGTCGACGGAATCCGTCGACGCAACGACCCAATAAGGACCCTATCGCCGAACTCAAAGAAGCTCTGGCAGACTTGGACAAAAAACGCGCAGAGCTAACAGCTCGCCTCCTTGCACTCGAGGAAGCTCGTACAAAAGAGGCTGAAGTAGAAAGGCAACGTAGAAAAGACGAGCAGCAACAAATTGAAGACGAACAGAGAAGGAAGACTGAGGAAGCACGTCGAAACATGCACCGCCTCCCGTCACCACCCCCGTCATGCCGCAGGCCCAGTGCGCCCGCCGTTAACACCCAACAGACACAGGAGATTATGCCCGACTCCAGAAACGCCCAGGACTCGCACGCACAGCTGCTCAGTACACTACGGACCTTCATGGAACAGCAGCAGCAAATGTTCCTACGGACGCTCCAACAAACAATGAGCAACTACCAAGCCCAGCAGCAAGCATTTTACCAGCAGCTACTGCAACAGAAAGCACACCCGGAACACAATGGCCACTCAGCAAGCACCATCTAACAGCGCTAGTCGCCCCCCAACCTCCCAGGGAGGCGTCCCCACTTCGTGCTTCCCCACCCGACACCCGCAACCCATACCTTCCACCACTGCCAACCTAGCCACAAACTCCTCCCCCTTGATACCGGACGTCCTCCAGTGGAACTGTCGCAGTCTCGGAATGAGCGCCAATGAGCTTGGGGAACTGTTTCGTTATGAGGGTCAGCCGACAGTCCTGCTGCTTCAAGAGACCAGGGGGACCACACCGGGCGTCCCAGGCTACTTCGGTTTTTTCTCACCGTCCATCAAACGCCAAGGACGCCGCGGCGAACCGGACCTTGTGCAGGCCCAGGCCGCAGTGTTCGTGCGCCGCGATGTTCACCACTTTCAAATTGACACGGCAGAGTACTGCACCGAATTCCAGGAGGTTGTGGCGGTACGGTGCCGCCTGGACAAGAATAGGGAGGTCATTTTCGCCTCCGTTTACTTACGCCCCGAGACCAGTCGTCGGAGTCGAGGGAACTTCTCGTGGCTGCGCCAGCTGCGAGTGCGATACCCGAAGGACCGGATACTTGTAGCCGGCGACTTCAACGCCCATCACCCCCACTGGGGCTACAAGGAGGCGACGCCAAGAGGCCGCCACCTGGAAGAGGAGGCCGAAGCGGCAGACCTGGTGCTCGCAAACGATCTTGACTACCCGACGCGCCACGCACTCCACTCGAACCAAAAAGACAGCATCCCGGACTTGACATGGGCCACCGCTGGCTTCGTGACGGACTGGCGGTGTGACTCGGACCCGCGTGGAAGTGATCACTACCCTATTTGGATCTCACTCAACGTGAGGGCCAGAGCGAGACATGCGCGCACAACCAAAGTGACTGACTGGACCCAGTTTCGGCTGGCCCTTGAAACGACCATGGAAGAGGATGACCCCGTAGTAGATCGCATTCTCGGGGCCGCCAAGGGAGCCACAACAGAAATCGAATTGACTGAAAACACGCCAAATCCAGACAAACACTTATTGCATCTATGGGAGGACCGCTCCAAGCTTCATGCCGAGTACTTGAACAACGGGCGCACCCACAAGGACCTAGTCAAGGTGCGCAACAAAACTGCGCAGGCCAGACGACATGTCAAGCAACTTTCCAGGGGACGATGGCTCGATCACTGTGCCTCGTTCGACGAGCGGACTGGTCTCCACAAGCTGTGGCACACGTTTACAGCCATGTCCGACCGCGCCAAGTCACGGAACATTACAGGGAATGCGCTACTCGGCCTACAATGCACACAAGAAGAGTTTGAGAGCCAAGCAGCAGCAACATTCTTTCCACAACCACCAACTGAACAGTTACCATCACCAGAAATCTATACACGCCCGAACTACCTGAGCGCAACGATGGTTCAGAGAGCCTATTCACGATGGCCGAACTCGTAGCCGCCCTCGAGAACGTCAATGTCCGCAGCGCACCCGGCAAGGATGGTGTCACGTGGGCAATGTTACGCAACCTACCCGAAGCCACGAAACAAACGCTGCTAGATTACATAAACGACATTTGGGTCAAGGGCGAGCTCCCAGGATGGTGGAAGCACTCCGTGGTAACACCCATCCCGAAGCCGGGTAAACGGCCAGACAACATTTCCCACCTACGTCCAATATCGCTCACGCCCACAGTATGCAAGCTGCTCGAACGGATGTGTGCGACGCGACTCAACTACTACCTGGAAGAAGTCGCCGACGGCTACTTTCACCCGGGACAGACCGGCTTCAGACCAAATCTCTGCACACACGACAGCCTATTCCTACTCAGGAGAATTGCAAACACCCGTAAAGGAAGGCAGAAGAAACCTGGAATCCTTGTTGCTGTGGACCTCAAGAAGGCCTTCGACACCGTACGCCACGACGCCGTGCTAGGAGCCCTGAAGGAGGCCTACCCCGGCACCAGGATGCTCAATGTAGTCAAGTCTTTCCTCAAACACAGGACCTTCGAAATAAGATCAGGCAATAGAACACCCCAGCAATTCGAAAACAATACAGGAGTTCCGCAAGGCGCGATCCTCTCGCCCATCCTCTTCAATCTGGTGATGAGAGAACTGGCGCAACGACTCGAGCGCGGGGGTCAAGTGCGGTTGACCATGTACGCGGACGACATCACAATTTGGACAGAGCCCTCCGACCATCCAACCACAGAACGGGCGAGGGAGGCTATTCAGTGGGCCCTGGACACTATAGCCGAACATCTGGAAGCCACAGGAATGAAGGCCTCCCCGGAGAAGACCCAGTATCTTATCCTAGGAGGGGCAGACACTGAACGCAACAAGATTGACCTCTCTCTTGCGGGGGTGCGCCTGCAGCGTCCGCCGGAAGGCTGGATGCGCATCTTGGGCGTGCCTCTCCACGAAAAGGGAGGTGCTGGTACCTGGCTCAAACAGCTCGGCCCGGTATGGAAACGATTCGTCCACCTCATCAAGCGGATCTCTCACCGGTTCGGCGGTGCTGGCACGCAGGTTGCCCGAACACTCGTAATGTCTGTGCTCACATCGCGAGCCTGCTACGGCGCGACTTGTTTCGACTTGACGAAAGCACAACGGGCCAAACTGGAAAGCCTCTATCGCGAAGCGCTCAGAGTTGTCACGGGGCTTCCCAGACATACACGGGTGGAAGAACTATACCGTTATGCAGAACTGCCAACACTGGACAGCATCATCCGAGACCGGAAGAAGGGTGCGGCCGAACGCCGCGAACTCACTCAACAAGGCCGTAGGTTGCTCGACTATGACGGGCAGACTTCGCCTGCAGTAGATATCCCACCTCGCCTTGCGCCGTGGGAAGACGTGCTCGTTCTGGCCCCCAAACCAGTACCTCGAAAGACCAGCAAGTTCCGCCACAATAGGCAACGCCAGACAGTTACAGATAATGCCAAACCATCAGACGATCCATACGAAATTACAGGTTACACCGATGCATCCTGGAATCCCGAGAACAGACGAGCGGCCCTGGCGGTGACGGACCTCCACCACCCACCGCAGACGCTGCACCTCCGATACGAGACCGACCCCTCAGTGGCCGAGCTAGAGACGCTCGCCGTCTACCACGGCATCGCGTGGGCGGCAGAACTCAGAGATGACACTCGCAAGATTACAATATACACGGACTCGCTGCAAGCACTTAAGGCGTTGTCCAGGGCACCACGAAGAGGAACTGCGGCCTACGACGTCAAGATGCTTTGCAAGCAACTACAAGACACAAGGAATATAAAAACCCAGGTGCTTTGGGTTCCGGGCCACTCTGGCAACCAAGGCAACGAGGCTGCGCACGACCTGGCGAGCGAGATCACTTCCAACCGCTCGCAGGACACCGCCACGCCTCGCCTCGCCAGACCGCGACCAGACCCCGAGGCCGAAAAGCTCCGACGCAAGTTGGAACGGCGCAGAGAGCTCCGAGCACAAATACCGCAGAATGAGCATCCCCTACCCCAGGGGCTCCCTCGAGGCGCGCAGGTGGTCATCCACAAGGCCAGGACGGGTGCCGCCCTAACCGAGGACGTCTTGGCCAAATGGCGCGCTTACACTAAGAAGCACCAAAACCAGTCACCGGTGAACGACGAACTGGAAGAGCCCTCTGCGGACCCCAACCCTTGTATTGTGACATGCCGCACGTGCGACATTGGAGCCCGCCCTACGATCCAGCATTTACTGTGGAACTGCCCCGGTCTAGAACCGATAAGGGCGAAGCACAGAGGTCCCACCATTGACTCCCTCGAGGCGTGGACTACCCCACAGACCGACGCCCGTCAGACTTTACTCTCGCTCTGGGAGTTTGTCCGCGAAGCCGGGATAACCGGAAGGATATGATGCCCTGTTCCTTACCCTTTACCCTTCCACATCCCCAGCATTAGGCCATAGAGCCATCCTTGTGCAATAAAATGTTCTCCTCCTCCTCGTGAAAGGACTTGCACGTTCCAGGAATTCAGTTGTTCCGCCATTGTGCTGTGGCTCCGACCTTCTAATAAACGGCACATGACTTTAGAAACGGGCCTATAGGATTTCTCAAACAAAACACTTATGAGACAATGCTTCTAAGGGGGAAGGTTTGAAACGCAAAATATTCATGTCATGAGAGGTGAGACCGAATTCAGGTCCCAAAATCCTCATTAAGCAAACAGGGCTCCTTCGATGTTCAAGCGAACTTCTTGATCAGTTATCAACCACTGTATAAAAGACACGTTGTTCAGCACTAATTTAAAATATCTGTTCAACGATGTGTACTAAACAACCGATGATACATGTGGAAAAAAAAATGCAATAGTGCCACAGTTTTTCTGTTTTTCTTACGAGTAAGCAAAACGGCTTCGAAAACAGCGTACATCCGATAAAGCTCAACTTCTAAACTTAAGTAAAAAAAAAAAACAAACGATATTTGGAAGATACAAAAAAGCTACGCGGAACTGTCTCCCTCTATGCCGGTTTGACGACAAACAAATCTTTACATTGCACACTTAGGTCAAGTCTCCAACACAGAATTCTGCGCTCTCGCAACTTGAATCTGAGAATATAAAACCAACAACAAATCAAAACCTTTTTATTTTATTTTATTCGTTCTTTTCGGTCGTTCCCTCGGTCGAGCGTGCTCCAACTTGCTTGAGTGAACATGCTCTTTCGAGTGTGACGCGATCTGTGCGGTCCGCTCGGCGCGTTTGTCCTGCGCTGGTCCGTTTTTTGTTCATGCAGCGGGGATTCTCTCTTCTTTCTTTTCGCGCGTATTATCTAACGCGTTTTCACCGAATGTCGCAGTCTTTATGTTACATCCGAATCTGTGCCGCACAGTGGTGTGCCTCTGAAGTTACCTCCCTGACTTCCGAGTTTGTGTTGGCCTCATTTTGGGTAGAAGTCTGTGTGTGTGTGTGTGTGTGTGTGGGGGGGGGGGGGGGGGGGGGGGGATATGGTCTATTTCAGATCAACTTGATAAATAAAAACTATTAACAAAAAAAAAACGCGCACGCTCATGCTACACTACGAAACATATATATATATATAGAAAGAGAGAGAGAGTTTTTTTTTTTTTTCAAAATGCGGTCGAAGTTTTTTTTTTTTTTGGTTTTCTCAATTCCTAAGTTAACTGTGTCCGATTCCACTCTGTAGGGCTGTGGGTGTTGATTGAGTGAGATTGAAATAAATGCATTTAAATTTGACCGTGTTATAAAGCAGTGTTTCGACGCGCCTGGTCGCGTTATTGGCGAAATGCTATATCTTGAGGTCTGTTTAGACGACTAAAGGTTTCGGAGAATCTTTTTATCGCGTTACTAAAAATGACGAACCTTTTCAATGTTCTCCAAACTAAAACATAAAGGAGCTAACATAATTCACAATATGCCTATACAATTAATTTATTCAACTCACTACAAAGGTGTGCATATCGTACTCAGAACATTACTTTCGTTCACTACTTTCAAACGTCCTTGATCGCCCGAACTCCCGCTTTTGCTATTTGGTGAAACAGTTCGAAGATCTTATAGGACCACTCGGACATATCCGTCCACTACCGCAGCCCCATCTAGAAGTACCACTCACGATAAGAGAAACCCTCCCTTACATGAATAGCAAGGCGAGTGTCTCTGGGACAATTTCTCGCCTTTTGACCTGGGAACTACTCACACAGAGTATATTGGATGGGTGCAAGTTTACACCGACGGTTCCACTAGTCCGGCGGCAGGAACTATTACGACAGCAGTCTTCATCCCAACTCATGTCTCCATTGCAGACGGACTGAACATCGCCACAACCTCTACTACTGCGGAGCTGGTGGCCATTTGCCGGGCTTTGGAGCCGCTAGTGCGAAGTGGAACGCCAGGGAGAGCAGTCATCCTCACAGTTTGGAAATCTGCTCTTTATCTTCTCCGGAACCTCGAAACTGGCATTCCACTGACTGCAACAACTGTAGCATCTGCCAGGTCGGCTGAAAGGGAGGGCTGACAACTTGCTTTTCAGTGGTGTCCTGCGCACACTGGAATTCCGGGAAATGAGAAAGCGGATGCCCTCGCTACTGAAGCCTATAGATTTGAAACCCCAACCATTTCTCTTCGCCGGTATACGAAGCATGGCGATTTATACGAAATTTCTACCAGAAGCGCCACCAACACCGAAAGACGGCTGAAGGACGGCCCCCTCCAGCAATCCCCGCAAGCTGCCAAGAGAACAAGCGTCAATGTTACATCGGCGGAGGGCAAACTGCGCAAACACAAGATCGACTCTGCACAAACTTCACGAGTCAATAGTCCTGATTGCCTACACTGTGGAGCCCCTGAGGACATTGAACACGTGCTAGTAGTATGCCCAGAATACGAAGAAGAGCGTAAAACCTTGTTTGAACGCTACACTTTCAATGTACTTCCTTCCTCCACGACTCGGGAACTCCTCCTCCCAGAAGCCCCACGTCAGCTAGCCCAGAAGGCTTACAAAGACCTATTGAACTTTTTGAGTGAGACTGGTTTGGCAGACCGTCTTCCACCAAACACCGCAAACCGCAAACAGCAAGGCTGTTAAATTGAAACCCACACTTGTGCCAAAGCCCCACCACATTATTGGAGTGGTTTCAAAATTTCCACACTATCTATCTTAGCCACCTACGGCTCCTCCCCCTTCCCCAAGCCGGGTAGCGACTCGCTCCGTACAGGAGGCCAACATCTCTCCCGGCTTTCCCTTTCCTTCTCTGGACTTTATAACGAAAAGAAGAAGAACATTATGTATAGTACCATAAGAGGAGCGTTATTCTTTGAGCTTGATATTGTATTTCAACCCTCGGTAGGCACTCAAAACCAATGATACCATTGAAATGATTAGACACGGGTGTTTATTGCTCGTTTCCCCGGCGCACCTACAAAACAATACAAGATAGAAAAAAACAACTTAGAGATGAGACTAGAAATATATCAGGGTCTTCGATTTCTGAGGCATGATCGCATGACAATGAGTTAGGCAGACGTAATGCGGTTTGTTTATTACGACATTGTGCGATTATAATCGGCCGACCGTCAAAACTGGGTGATTAATGGACTTCTTCCAAAACCGACGCGCCCCATCGCGGCTAAATACCACGCAGTGCACCCTGGGAACTAGTTGGCCACTCAGTTTTGGTTTCGATTGAGCAGCTTCATCTCATGCTATCACGCCGCTACCGAACGCGCTGCTTGCATTTTCGATTATCTGAATTTTCACGAACGTACAGTACACTCATTCTAGGGCGATACAAAACGAAGACCGGGGCACTTTCCTTGGTTCCCGAAACACCGGATATTATGAGTGCGTTTGCAAATGTAGTAAGACGTGGCTTAGTCACCTAACCCCACGAGTGCATCTTTGAGTTCAATTTAAAAAAATCCCGTCTAGTACCAGTGAACTACAACTTAAATTTGGTCACCTTGAGCCTTACACGTATTTTGTTTGCCAAACGTCCGCTTCTTGTTACTTCATCGGGCGAAAAGCAAGCCGTATCCTCACAGGAGTATCAAAGTTGAACCCAGCGCTGACGCATGATCTTTTAAGGAAACGCAATAAATTCGACCTCAATACTGCACAAAAGTTACTATGATGTCTTCCTCGTGTCATCATATATCTCCCACTCAAATTTTATGGTGATAGAAGATTAAGTTTTCGCAAACGCTGAGATCGGCTAGCTGCGACGGAGGCCCTAACACGCGTCCCCTACTCCTTGCTAAGCCTTTTTGGACGAGCTTTTACTGGCGCCCAAGATATGTGCATGGACGGTGTGTGTGTCTGAAATTATCTCGGCATACTGAGCCAGGAAGAAAGCAAACCCATAGCAAATATTATGGTCATTAGCGACCGTCAAATGCGCTTTGAATAATTTCGTTCGTTTGGCGCACCGGGGTTCACGCCCGTCCGGCGCACTTCCGGCGAACGGTGCGGCATTCTTCACACAAGTGCTCGACTTTTGCTTCCTTAAAACGGTTTGTATGTGCGAACGTGCCTATATGATTGCAGGATAACTTTATGCGCATACGCGATGTTGAGTATTAGTGGAATGCAAGCGGGTGGGGACTTCACTTCGTGCAGTGCTGCGGGTCAGTACAGATAAGAGATACGAAGTGTGTTAAAATTTAGGTTTTCAATGGCGCCTTCGAGTTTTACTTCGCATACCGAGGCGCATTAATAAAAACAGTAACTGCAAAAAGTCATATTTCGTGTATGGACGCATCAAACAAACTTCCTGACCAGCAACACTAATGCAAAGGTGAGAGCTCGATGTATGCATACTTATTGGTTGTTACAGCTTGTTGATTCGTACACAAGCAAGATCTCCGAGCTTCGCAGCGTCGAGATTCCCAGCACTGGCTCGTCCACATTCCTTGAAACGCTGACAGAAAGGCTCAAGTACAAAAATACAACAAGCATGTGTTAAGACAAGTTATACGTCTCAGGCTTGTGCTAACGCTTCAACGCCTTGCCATTTGGGTCAGCTAGGGGCCACAAATGACGCTCTCAGGACCAGAAAATACGAAATAACGGCCGTTCAATAGTCCACGCTCTTTTTATAATCTCTTGTCGACGGGTCGATCGAAACCGAAACCATGTCACTCTGCTCCCTGGCCAACTAGTTCCCAGGGTGCAACGCGCGCCGTGTTGCATGCAGGGCTTTATGGAAGTAGTCAATTAACTACCACGGCGAATTGCAGAGAATACTTATTGAAACTAATTCAAGTGTACAGGCGAGCCAGTTCAATACAGACATGGTAACCCAGGAGCGGGTGAAATACGGGACGAACAACACAAAGCTCGATTAGAGCTTTCTGTTGTCCGTCCCATTTTTTTACCGCTCCTGGGCTACCATATTAGGAAAGATGGATTTTCATGACGAAAATAATCCCTGGAGAATGGGAACAAGAGGGACAAAAGACAAACAGAAATCTCCAAACACAGCTAGGTGACTCGTGCGCGACCAGAAAAATCCGCCTGGTCCGGGTGTCGAACCCGGGACCTCTCCATTACAGGTCGAACCCGGGACCTCTCCGGGTGTCGAACCCGGGAGAGGTCCCGGGTTCGACACCCGGACCAGGTGGATTTTTTCGGTCGCGCACCAGTCGCCTAGCTATGTTTGAAGATTTGTGTTTGTCCTTTGTCCCTCTTGTTCCCCTTCTCCAGGGACTATCTTCGTCGCTTGCTTGTACCTTTGCATTAATTGCATTATAACCTATGGATTTTCAAACTGGGACACAGGGCCATAAAGAAATAACCCGACAGTCGTCATTAAAAGTGGCATTAACGGGCATCTCCGATCAATATTTTTGAACTTGGGATTACTACTGTTTTCAACTAAAGCAGTGTTCTTGAATTGGAAAGTTTTTTTGTTTTTTTTTAATGCGAAAGCATTAACTGCCCCACAGAGCGTAGCCGGCGTTGTCTGTAACCGCGAAAAACGGCGCCTAAATTCCGGCTGAGCGAAACGGCACCTTCAATCCGGCTGAGCGGAACAAGCAATAAATTCCCATTGGCTGCGACGCGTCATAGTTGCAAGGAACGCCACCCCACAGAGAAGCCCTCCTCCTGGCGCTCCGGCCCGCGCGCCACTTAAAGGGAGAGGGTAGTGCGCGCGCAGGCGCCGCGCGCCGCCAGGCCGGCCTTTGCGGAGGACAGTGGGGCACGCTGCTTGTACGAATGCTTCCGTATTCCTACGCGTAAGCAGCCTTAAAGGGCAACTCCGCTTCATTTTTCATATTCAGAAAACTATGTAGCCCTCTCCAGTATCATATACACCAACTCATGTTTACAAACAAACCGGAGCGCCCCTAGTGGACGCCACCGGCGCCGCGCATGCGCGGTGGATGGTGGGCAAGAAGCCCGCCTTCGCCCATAAACAAACCATTGAATTGCGTTGTTGTCGGCGTCGGTGGGAGTCCCCGTGCTCTTTTTCGCGTTGGAATTGTTGATTCTACGTCCTCCTAACAATGTCTGACTACTTGAGCGGCTTCAGCAAAACTATCGAGGCAAAACTTTGCGTGAATAATGTGACGTGCGGAGATTCATTTCACGTGGACGCCGCAGAATGGGCTCTAAAGCCTGAATCCCACGATGAGATTCTGCTCGCTATTTTCAGTCGCGACGTCGCTCGGACTGCAAAAGCGTGGACCGTAGCTGAGATGGTGGACATCGATACTGAAAACCGCAAGTAGAATCGGGCATTACAAGTCGGTGATGGCCACTGGTAACAATGATCAACAACTTCTTGTATCTGTTTACACTTAGCCGATTTACCCCAGCCAACCTTCAAAAGTGTTTTGAGGCCTGCACTTAGTACTTATCGCAATTGCCGGGTCAACGTTTGGTTTACGGGCCGCTGTCGTTTGAACGAACAGACGACAAAAAGCAGCCAAGTTTGAAAGAGCAGACGACAGTTCGAACGCACGCGCAATGGAGTACGGGCAAGAAGCACCGCGTCCCGCGTCAACAAACCATTCGAATGTCGCGTTGTCGGCGTCTGTGTGAGTCTGCATACTTTTTTTCGCGTTGGAGTTGTCGATTCTACGTCCTCATCGCAATGTCTTACCACTTCAATCGCCTGAGCGAAATTATCGAGGCTCGTTACACCGCTAAACTTTGCGTAAATAATTTGACGTGCGGCGATTCATTCGCACGAACGCTGCAGAATGGACGCCAAAACCATGATGAGATTCTTGTAGCTATTTTCGGTCGCGACGTCGCTCGTGCTGCAAAAGTGTAAAAGGTAGCGGCGATGATCGACGTCGATACTGAAAATCGGAAGCGGGAACAGACCAAGCGTAACAAGTAGGCGATGGCCACCGGTACCAATAATTAACATGTTGTATCTACTGTTTACACCGAGCCTACTTAAGTCTTTTGAGGCCTGCAATTACTTCTTATTGCAATCACCGAGTCAAAGTTTGGTCTACGGGCCACTTTTGTTTGAACGAGCAGACGACAAAAAGCAGACAAGTTTGAAAGAGCAGACGAAAGTTCAAACGATCAGGCGGCCGTGTGAATTTGCAGACGCACTGAATCCGTGGGTGGTCCAGACAACTTGGGGGTTTTCTCTCGTTCATGTTGGAACAAAGCAAATACATCTGGCGACCACAAATTGTGGCCCGCACACGCAATCGTAGTTCGATAGCGTCTGGTTTGCCCTTTTCACGGCTGCTATCCACGTTCTCGGACGAACGGAGGGTTCAAAAACACATGCAAACTGATCTTCAAACCTTTCCAGACTCTCTTGGTAAAGCCCCCATCGCAGCGTTTTGACGAGAAGGCAGGTTTTTTGTCTCGTTTCTTCCAAAGGAACACAGGAATGCATGTCTGGCACGGCGACTTCTGCCCACCGCCCCAGACCGGAAGTGCGTCCGGCGCGCCACCACCGTGGCGTGACGTAGGAGAGTTGAGTTGGTGTATAGGAAGACCCCATGTCAAATATTACGATCTAATTCCGTTTATAAATTTAATAAACTGGTCAGCAAACATTCAAGTGAGCCAAGTCGCCGAAATCTGCCAACTCTAGTGTGCGGCGCGAGGCGCAATCATCAGCGCAGTCAATGCCACGGAGTTGGAGCAGCCGACATTGAGCCACTACGTCAGAAGCATGACTACGTCATTCTCACGTTTTGTTTGTTTTTACTTCTCAGAGCGAAATTGAACGATGACGTCATGAGTTTCTCCTCCCGGTGTTGACTGACCGGGCGTCCACGTGATCACCGTAACGCGGATGCGCTAGTTTGCGCTGCCCTGCGCGCTTATCAGTCCGCTTCTCTTTCGTCTTCTCCCCTTCCCCCTCTCCCCCGGGTCATCACCGTCCACGCCATGCGAAGCGACCTGCCAGCGTCGCGTGTCCTGTTTCTCGCTCCCTCCCGAACGTCACAAGACCACGTGGTTCGACGTGACGTGGCCATGACTCTGACGACCCGAGACCAATGTTGCCTGGCGCAACCGAAGTTTCGGTTTCGGTATCAACTGATGTTTAAATTAGGATTACACAAATAATATTCCACATTTCGCGAATCCAAAGACGTAGAGTTGTTTAGTATGCTTTGTGAATTTGAATCACATGTAAGCCTAAATTTTTGGAAATTGAGCGGAGTTGCCCTTTAAGTGTCTTTCGGTATTCTGTGTAGTTTTATAAATATAACGGCTCAAAGTTTCGTTTAGGTCGGCAAAACCGAAACTATCTATAGACTAGAAAGATGGCAACACTGATCATCAGCCGTGCGGCCGCAACGTGAAGTCACCGGTGTTGTGCGGTACGCAGTACAACCAATCAATCGTAGCTTCACTGCGACGTGACGTCACCAGGGCGCTTCGCCAGTGTTCCTTGACTAAAAGCTAACCCGCAATAGACGATATGCGAAACCACTTGGTGGTCTAGCGCACTGTGCACGTGGCCATCTTTGTAGCGTAAAGTATCTTGAGTTTCGGTTTCTCAGCATTTCCCGAGCATGGACGCTCTGCATTAAGTGCGATCCAGAAACTTGTTGTGTTGTTTTTTTTTTTTTTTTTACTTCCGATTACCCAACGTGGACAAGGAACTAGGCCGTCATGCCTTTCATCTCCGAGGACACTGCAATCATATCTAAGCGTCTAACTTTTTTTGCGGTTTCCACGTCTCTTGTGGTTCAGGCAAGCCAGCGGGCACGGATAGAGTAACTAAATATCAGCGCGCCATATTTTGACCGGACGACGCGCAAACCTCCTCCGCAAACGGGGACGACCCGCGGTGCCGAAGGCGTGCGATTTGTGAAGTCTTTGGTCCTGACCTTACGACTGGTCAGAAAGGCTAAAGGCTTCTTTTTAGTCGAAATGCAAAATATAAATGGCGCGAACCGTTTCAAATGTATATGAAAGTAGTTTTTGTTCAGTATTTTAGATCAGAAAAGAAACAGATGCAGTTCATAAAGTACGGAAACAAGAAAAGACCCGTCGACAAACCCGCCACCAAGCGGCGGAAAAAAACGGCGCATATTAGAAAGGGCTAGTGGGATCAACGTTGAGTGGGTTGAGGCTCTGACGAACAGCGAGCGTAGAAAGGTCCCGGATGTACGCGGCGGCGCTGCGGTCGTATACCGGCTCGAGGATCCGACCGGTTCCGAGCGTTCCGAAGGCTTTCGGCGCGGGCTTGGCTGGCGATTTGGCCATTTGGCGGTATGGCAGCGCGAAATGGCTCCCGTTCTAAACTGATCTTTACCTCGTGTTTGCTGTCGTTTGTAGCCAATGAAGTGTTATGCCGAATTAGTGTTTAATCGCGCAGCAAATGCAATGCGAGCCGCCCTGGCCGCCCGCTTCATACAGCCTGTCCAACACGTGCTTTAGTGGCGCCCTCTCGAGTCGTCGAAACGGAGTGCTGCATCCGTGAGTGCTCGATGAGCTCACTACTCCTCCTCTAGTTCACGGTCACTCAAGCCAAAACCTGCGACGTCATGAAGGAGGTAATTTTGTGCTTGTTTTTGTAATAGTAATTTGCCTATAACTTTTGAAATAAAGCGAAATTTGAGAAAAGAAAAGTTTCTTTAAGTTAGTACGTTAAGTGCGCTCAGGTTCGGTGCAAATTAAAAACCAGTCAAAAAGTTGTTGCAGGGCCCCTTTAAATCCCTCGTAGTACATCGTTCGGTACCCCCGCTATCATCACAGGGTTTTGGCCTTCTTTTGTCCCCGATAGTGTCTCTTTCACCCCCTCGATCACCGCCCTCATTGTCTGTCAAGCCAACACCCCAATCTGGACCCAGGCATCCCCCTTCACCCTCTCAGCTATTGCCTTCCTGCACCTTTCCATGTTGGAGTCCCCTGCTATGATCACGTTGCCCTCCATGTCCTCCCTACTCTTCGATAAAACAGGGGCTTTGTCCTTTCCTCCTCCTTTCCCGTCCCTTCACCTCCCTGCTTCAGTGCTTCTTTGTACGTCCTCCCCCATCCCTTTCTACGACCTTGTCATTCGCTGTGATGCCCTATGGCAAATGGAACACCTCCTCTGCCAATTTCTTGTTTGCCTTCGCCAGTTTCTCGTACACTGCCTGTCTTGCACTTCTTTCCTTCACTAGTTCCGCCCCTAGTTTCACAATCCTTGCCATCAGCTCTGTGCTCTCTGCTTCCAGCCTGTCCTGTCGTGCGTTTAGGATCCACGAGGGAGCCTTCACGTGCGCTTTGCTAGGGTGATGCCACCCTTTGTAATACCACTCGCCGACAAACCAGCAGCCATTTTGGTTCTCGGCGATAATCTGTGGGGCTTATAACCCTCCCGGAAACAAGCACGTTATCTCACAAGTTCGGAGCAGCGTTGTGGAGCCCACGGAGGGAGGATTAGCATTTTCCCCCTCGGATGGGAGGACCGATGGACACAAAGGCCACTTTCCGGCGCACGGGGAAACAATGAGAGGAACAAAATGGCGGTGGAAGAGGGTGTGGGAAAGGGAAACAGGCAGTTGGCATCACTCTATGCGAAGCGCACATAAAGGCACCCTAGGATGCACATTCTACACATGAACTCAGTCATCTCTGCCTCCTCTACGCTATCAGACCTCCTGTCTTCTATGTCTACTGACTTTTTGCAGTCACCACACTGTGCGTGTGTTCCCTTCCTCTGTCCGCAGAGTTCTCCCCCATCCAACCCTTTGTTTTCGCCCTTATCGTCCCTGAGCCCTCCTTAGCCTTCTTCATCTCCACCTCCATCCTGTCTCGTGCCTCCCGCTCCTTCTTGAGTTCCCCCTTCATCATCTCCAACGTCCCCTTTATCTCATCATCATTCACGCAGATCCAGCAGTGGTACTCTTTGTTTGCTGCTTCCTCCACGCTCGGGAGCGGGGTCTCCGTGTGGAAGCACCATCGTTCACAACTATCGCATGCCAGGTTGAGCACATCCGGTTTGTCCTTGTCCGGCTTGGCCTTGTCCTGTTTCTTTGCCATTCGCGCTGTTGTCCTCCCCATTATCTCTAAATCAAACTGAGGAGAAGAAAAAGTGTCCCGCTTTAAATCGACCGACCGAGAGAGAGAAAAAGCGCCCGCCAAAAAATTTGATCCACACGTGTTCGGACACGTGACCCTACACTACCGTTACAACCACTTCCCTCTACTCCTAAATTCCTACTTCAGCTCCCTGCTCCTTTGAATCTACTTTATGCTAAGCCATAAGAAGTACTCTTAAAACAAAACCCAGATACAAAGCAAAAAATTTTACTTAGTTTCGAGCTCCAGAAAACACGTCCGATCCTTGTCCGATCTCCGTACCAGTTCGAAGTTCGGCTTATAGACGATGTTGCCAGGCTTCTGAGCAAATATTTCGAATTTTGGGAGCAAATAAATTAGAAAATAGTTTATTTTATATTTTATAAATTGATTACCAATGTTTACACGGTATAAAAGCAAAAATAGGTACTTTTAATGCTTTCGTTAGTAATGTGAGCAAATGCAATACACCCAACAAATATTGCACATTTTCTCCGCCAGATGGGGCCAACTCGTTTTCAAAATTTCGCGCAGGCGCAAAAAAGTGAACTTTAGTCGAACATCACGTTGGAAGGTCGAAAATGTCGAACTTCGTCAAACTCTAACCTGGGCATGCAGGTTCGCGACATCCCTACTCACGATGCAGCTCACTGTGAATACGACGACGAAATTTTTGAGTAAACACTTCATTTTATGAATTCAATTTTCCCCCAAGTTTAGCGGGGAAACTGAATTGGTGCATAGGTCGTGACGTCAAATTTTTCGCTAAATTTAGCGGGGAACCTGAATTGGTGCATAGGTCACGTGACGTAAATTTTCTGCGAAATTTAGTGGGGCAGCTGAATTTGTCTGTAGGTGACATCAATTTTAGTGCGAACGTAAAAATTATCATACAGAGAACACCTTGGCAAATGCCTGCTGTATTAGCACACAAAAAAGCTTGTATCATACATAAACGAACATTAATATACTCCGTTATTCATAGAATCCTTCACGTCTTGTCACAGTGAATGACTAAGAAGAAAACAAATCTTTGTATAGTCCGCACTGGGTAAAATTTAAATATTTAACGCGTGTCGCAGAAAAGCCGGCGTCGGGGGACGGGAAAATCCTGATTGGTCGATAGGGTCATGACGTCGCAGCCACATGACCTCGTGCGGGAATTTCAAACAGCCCACAACGCTCACGTGAAACGCGACGTCAAGCATAGAATGAATTCAAATTAAAGGTTATCGCATGTCTCAAATGATGTAATTTTATAAAGTTATTTATTTTACTTAAAGAATGTGAAGAATTTTAGGCGGGATTTTAACCCACGATTCCTCGGTTGCGAACCAGACACGCTACTGACTAAGCCACGCAGACATTTTTTTTTTTTTTTTTTTTGCTTGTTGGTCACTGGTGGCATAGATAGTTATCGAGGCAGACTAAAAGGATAAAACCATCAGCCTTCCCGGCTGATGTTAGAGCTAAAAATCTTTGATGGAGTCCAAGTCTTCCAGAAGTGGCAGCCACTCAGGTTGAGGCTGCTGCGCCCTGTGCAGCGTAGCAAAATCGGCACCGCTATATACCGTGCAGTCCCATGAGCATGAACATATCATAGGGTACAGTGCCTTCTTCTACAGGCAAGAACCGAATGCCGCAGGACGTTAAATGGAGATCTTTTTTCTAGTCCTTTGATGGATTAGAAGGAACACATGTTCAATGGTTTCTGACATTTTGCATAATAAGCAGTTTTTTGAATATGCTACTGGTGTGCCCTTTTCAACTAACCAAACTTTTACAAAAAGCGATCCGCTATGCAAGTTGTAGAAAAATGTTTTAATGCACGCGGGAATTACCATTTCCTTGACTCCATTTAGCACATCCTGCCCCGTGCCTGCGTGCTGTACAGCGATCGATACAATTGGGTGTGAGAAAAAGCAACTCGGTCAGGTCTTTTGACAACCGCTTGCGTGAAACGCCAGACAAATACTCTAATGAAAAACGTGTTGCCATAACCCGATAGGCCCCGATAAATCCCTTCAAATAACCCTGGACACCGAAGCTGATTTTATCGCTTGTCGCTACTATAAACTCGGGCAGCAGGTTGCGTAGCCTTACCTGAATTACAGTGCGTAAAAAAGGGTATCTCTGGTCTTGACGAAAAATAAACATGTTGACCACCTGTCTGATAAACAAATGCGAAAGACCGAAACCCCGGATTTGACCCGACGAAAGAGATTTTATCGACTTAATCTTTCCCACGCCGAACGCCAAATAAAAACAGCAAATACCCGATACATACACTAAATATTGATTCGTGAACAGTGTGAAACTCTCAAGACATACCACATCTTTGCAGCGAAAAAAGTATTGCACACAGTTGACTGCGAAAAAATGGACAAGTACTTCCCTCCCTATTTCAGAGTCTTTGCACGGAGAGATTGAGTTTCGTCGTGCGAGTACCGGTCGCAAATGCAATGACGCTCCAAAGGCACTCCGAGATAACGCACCGCCGTGGAGGTGCGTTATCTCGGATGCCTTCAAACACAGCCGGCATGGAGGGCCAATAACCGTGTCTAAAACCGGTACACTTCTGCCAGTTCACTGCGCTATACACGTGTACTCACAAACACTTTTGGTTACCTCAACTGCATGCTCTTCAAACGCATTCTTCGTCTTCTCAAAAAAAAAAAATATATCTACGTCATCTGCGTAAGACAGAATACGAAATTCGGTAGCTTGTATCTTGAACCCCCGTAACTGACTTTCATTGATAATGCTTAAGCGAGAAGGTTAAAAAAAAATACAAAAAAGTAACGGCGAAAGTGGACAACCCTGTTGCACAGACGAAAAAAGCCTAATACGCTTACTGACACGCTTGGTGACAAAAAGGCTGGTGGCACAGTTTTAATACGCCATTTGCACATCATCACAAAAAACGGAACCTAGATTTACATGCTTTAAGATAGAAAACAAAATTGGAGTGTCTACATCCACGCGCGGGGATGTAGCCACGTCGGGAGGAGATAAGGCTCCATCCACAGTTTATCATATACAGTTTGCCCACTGTAGAATAAGCCTGTGGTAATCGCAAACCACGTGATCGAGGGCCTTGTGTGAATAAAAGTACATTGTAGAACTAAACTCATTACATATTACTCATACAATATAAATTATATTGATAACCTAATAATTCAAAAAGAGCGAAAGTTTCTTAAACAATTATTTAAACTCGTAAAAGCGCCCTCTCACCACGGATGGGGTAACTAACCACATTTTATGCTTCGTTTTTATTGTTTTTGCTTTTCAAGATGGCGGCCCCCATGGCATTTTGTGTACCCGGTTCTCGCGTCCGCTTGCGTTGCGCTTTCGCTTTATTGTGACGTGCGCACCACTGGACGACAATCGCAGGTAATTTATTCACACAAGAGTTATTTCAAGCAGGCAAATGTTTATTTTCGCTCTACATAGTACAATTTATAAGAAAACGTTACAAACAGCACATGCAATGATGCGGTTGCTGACGGGTATTACGAACATACACAGCTATGTGTATAAACAATGATAAACCTAAGATCAACAAACACGTAGAAGTAAAGTCGCGGTAATGGTATTTCAAAACAGCTATTCATAAACCATGCAAAAAAAAAAAAAACTGCACAGACGCGACAGTTTTACATAACGAGTGCGATTACAAACCAGTTGCTTTAACAGTAACTACAGGCTAATGTGGTAAAGAATAAAGCTGTGCTTGGAGGTGCATTTGACCTGCCTGTCCTTTGCCCCCCAAGATGAATGTTCAACACACCTGGGGGGGTATGTTCGACGACAAATGTTTCGTTTCTCCTAAAAAGAAATGGAAGTGAAGATATTGCGTCTGACTGGTTAGAGGCTCAAATGATGAAAGTTCCCGCTTTTGTCATTTGAGCCTCTAACTAATCATACGCGATATCGCCACTTCCATCACTTCCCTTTCTTCTTAGGAGAAACAAGACATTTGTCGAACATTGGCCCCCTGGTCAGTTTTCTACGAGATATGTTGGATCTAGCCGGTCAATTTTTTTCAGCACAATGTTTAGCTGTTAGGTTCGATGACAGCGCGCCTTTACAACTCTCCGTCTCCTGATCTGCCTAACGGGGCTACTGGCAATTTGACAAAAATATCACCTATCATCGACAAACCATAAGCACCTAGAATGCCACTTTCTGACTGCAGCATCACCATTGAACATTGTCGTCCATGGAAGCAACCTCCTGGCTGAGCATTCTTCACTCATCGCCCTCGCCAACAACCTCACCTAATCCCGTTATTGCTGATCACTGGTGATGCACACCCGCCGGCAATATGAAGGTGAACACCTTACCTCGATTCTTGCCCGTTTTACGGCTCTCTGAAGCTATATTAACTCTCAACGTCTCAAATAGTATGTGGCTTAGGGTCTAAACTTTGCGTTCTAGCCCTCTTCTGGAACAGAGCTTGTTCCAAAACTTGCAGGAGCGTCCAAAACAAGAAGAGGGCTGTTCACCTTCATATCACTCACGGGTGTACCTTCAAACTCCGGCTCACGTCCCACCTGCCCCTGCTGTTTCCTGTCTGTCGACAATGTCGCCACTCTCCAACGCGACATTTATGATTTGTGGTTCCACCAGAAATGTGAAGATGTATCTCTCGCTTTGTATAGACGCCTCTCCTCATTATCAACCGAGTGGCTCTGTGCGGCGTGCCAGCTCCCACCCCTGGCTGATGACCTCTTTCCATCCCCTCAGCAGCACGAAGCCCCTGTGTACCCCACCATCATCGCCAACTCTACCAAGTAGTTCTCCGACCCGCCTCTGGTGAGCGACATCGGCAGCATTCACCGTTCGCATGACAACTCCGCGTTTGGCATAGTTGTCGTGTGAAAAGTGCGCGATCGGAGTCTACAGACTCCAATCCCGTTTGGTTTTCCAACGTGTGCTTCCTAAAAAACAACCTTCCTGACTTGAAAGTGCTGAAGTAATCTTTCCCTGTGTGCGAGACATGGCTGGACGCCTGTCTTTGGTGGGCAATTAATGGGGAATTGATCAATCTCGCACAATTCTCTTTATTCCAGCAAAACTGTCCCACCTTGGGGCGAAGGAGTCCGTCCTCGCCATGCCATAAAACCTGCCCTGCCAACGTCTCGACCACCTCAGCCCTCCGGGTCTAGAAGCCATTTTTGTCGAGGGATTTTGTAAACATGGAAAGCTTCTTCTGGTGTCTACCTACTGCACACCCTCCCTCCGTGAACAATCGTACGCCCTCCTCCAAAAGAGCCTACAGTGCGTCGACCCCAGCAAGTTTTCTGCACTGTTCATCTGATCCACTTGATGACATCCTGTAAGACGTATTGGAAACTGCTGGCCTCACCCAACTTCACGACGCCTCATTCTACATTTCTCAAAACAGCAACGCTACATTCCTCGACCTCGTCTGCACCAATAACCCCACCTTATCCTACCGCTGCACAGTGAAATCCAGCTTACCAGGCAGTGATCGCAGTGCTCTCCTCACGAATATCCATTGCCCTAAGCGAGGTCATCAAGCCAAGAAGTTCCAGCAGTTCTAAAAAACCTATTTCCCTCATCTCAATCAGCTCATCCACCTCGCTCCCTGGTTCATCGTGTTTGACCACCCATCGGCTGACGAGGCCGATGACCTCTCACTCAACATATCAGCAATTCAGCAAATGTGTTCACCTATAAGGATCAACAGGAGGCACAGCAGCCTTCCATAGATGACAAAGGAGATTGCAGTCTTAATCAGACGTAAACACTGACTATTCAAAAAAGTGCCTCTAAATCCCACTCATCTTTACCAAGCCCACCAGGGACGTACCAAAGTCAAGCATCTCATTCATATCTCCCATAACGATTACCTACCAACTAAGAGCAAAAGCAACCTGCCAGCCCAAACTCTTGGGCATGTTTTCACTATAAAAAAAAAATGTTCCACGCGCCGGTCTTCACGCATCACAGCAGGCCCTATTCTGAACTTGACGACATAGCACAGCTCTTCTCTTACCACTTTTCTCGGGCTGTAGCATTACTTGACCCTACCGCACCTAACCTTCGTCCCACCCAACCCACAACTCAGCCAATCAAGGCCACACCAGCAATCACACTCTCTTCCATAGTCATTCTTCAAAGTGAAACCTACGAAGCCCTCGCCTGTGTCAACTCCTCTCAACGCCCTGGACCAGACAGCCTCCACCCTGCATTGCTTAAATCCTGTGCTGGCTGTATCTCCCCCGTCCTCACTCGCCTCTTCAACGATTTCCTCTCCCACAGCTCTGTCCTAAATCCTGGAAAGTTGAGTCAGTAACGCCTCTCAAAAAGGGACACGGTGCCCCCTCAAGTCTAACATCCACTTGTGACGGAGTGTATTACCGACTCATTCGGTGCTGTGCGTGCGGGCACGTGTGTGTGTGTGTGTCCCACCGTGGCGTTCGCGCCAGATTACAAAGAATCCTCGCCTCGCGGCCAGGGGAAGAAAAGAGGACAAAGAAGAGGGACAGCAAAAAAAGGGCGGTTTAGCCATCGTAAGCCTTCGGACGGAGAACGTTGTAGCAGTTGTCTGTGTCGCGAACTAGTCCTGGGTACTGTACTGTCTCTCCTCAACGTCGGGGCCCGACGTTGAGAGACAGTACCCAGGACTAGTTCCGGCACATATAACTTTATCTAAACTCGGCTTGAGTTCGCGACACAGACAAGTGCTATGACGTTCTCCGTCCGAAGGCTTGCGATGGCTAAACCAAACAATGGAGCCCCCGCCGATATGGTTTCCGCCCGGCAGGAGCTGCGTATCTGCCCTTGCAGCTTTCACTTATGCACTCAGCACCAGCCTCGACAACCGAACTCCGTGCGAGATCGTCCAGTTAGACTTCGGAAAGGCTTTTAAGAGCGCAGACCACAGCTTGTTCCTATCCAAACTCCAACAGATGGGAATCTCCGGCATGAGGAATTAAAAATTTACTTTTTCACACTACTTTATTCTTCAAGGGCTCTTTTCGTGATTTAGCACAAACTGGAAACACTACTAACAGGTAGGGTGTCCACTGAGCTAGGTTATGTGTGCCATTGCGTGTCAAAGGGGCTTTGAGAAAACTAATAGACCCTTTCCGAAATTCAGTGCCATCTGGTGGGTTGTAAAGCAGTTAAGGTTTTGCCATATCAATGGCTGAAATGAACTTGTATCGGCGTCGTTACTTTCGCAGGACAACAGCACAGGAGGAATTGTTCAGTGCGAGTTCTTTCTCGGTCACTTTCAGTTCGACGGTGACCAAGAACCTGCATTCAGAACAAAGCTCCAGCCCACTCAGATGCCTCGAGAAAAATCTATACACCAAAGTGCTTTCAAGCAGATTGTGTGCCGCACACAGATTGACTGAATCTGAGTTATTAGAAATAAACGCTTACGTAGCTCTTGTGTTCCATTCCTACGTCGCCTCGTAGTGACCCCCCGAATGTACAGGCCTCGCAAGATCCGCTTAGCATCTTCAACGTCCTCTTTTATCAGTCACTAGAAGGCCGCCATTGGTATGGCACAGATGCCGTTCCACTGATGATGTTAGTGATCAAAGTGGCCAGACAGAATTTCGGAAAGGGTCTATTGAAGAACACTTTGTCCAAGCTCAAGAGAAAAAATCTTGTTCTTGACCACTGGCTAACACAACATGATGGCAGCAACCGGTTATTGTTGTTTTCTTCCGGTGACTTCAGAACGAGGTATACTGGCACGACAACCAGCTGTGGTTGTCGTGCTGATCCCTAAGACAGATCGTGATGAGGAAGAGCTAGAGATAAAATTTAAAAGCGCTAACAAAGACGAGGACAAAAAGGAAGGCGAACAGGACGAGCGCTTACTCTCAACTGAACATTTAGCGCTTTTAAATTTTATATCATGAACCAACTCGCCCGCTTCGCCACTTTAGTAAGAGCTAGAGCCCTCCCAGCCACTGTATTTTCCCAGATATGCAGAACTACCTTTACTGCACTTACCCAATCATTTACGCAGTTTGTTATATGACGAGTTGCAGATTATTGTCAAGTGACCACTTGTGGCTGCGACATTCATAATTGCATAAGAGATCCTAGAATAGATGCCAGAACCCTCATGAGGAATGTTATGCCGCAATGTCAATTTCGGTGGCCCTATTACAGCTATAATCTGTTTCAACCTAATTTTACAAAGAAAAGCACTGCCGCCCTTTGGAGCTAATCAGAGCAATGAAGCAAGGTTTGTGAGAGCTCTCCGTAGGAGGTGTATACTCCCACAATATGTTGTCCCGTCCCTCAGCCAAATGTTCCGGTTGTCTCGTTGGTGCCGTAGCTTTGGTAACGCCCTGTAAGCTCCAGAAGGATGAGTCAACCTAGTTCCAGTAAGAGTTCACCTCACGTACGAATATGACCAGAAAATGCTCATGCCACCCAAGGATGAGGGTCGACAAATTTCCCAGCGTACGGTCTCCGATTTTCTTCTTGTGGCCCAGATGATGAGCTGCCTCTTGAGTTTCCTCACTTCATCCCCCTGGTTACTGATGGTCCTTGTCTCTGGTGTCCGGCCCTTGCAGCTTGCCTCCACACGTTTGTCGTCCTCGTAGTATTCTCTTTGATTCTCCGAGGAAGCATCGTACTGAAACAAGAAAGTAACAGTATACAGTGAATGGACGAAGCGAGACACACCTTATACTCAGGGGCAGATCCAGAACTCCGTTTGGGGGGGGGGGGGGGGGAGGCAGAAAGTTTGTAAGGATGCTATTCTCCCCTTCTTTCGTGTGCACCGGGGGGTCCAGCCATGTCAAATTGCCCTCCGAGATGGGGGGAGGGGGGGGGTCGACTTTGTTTGGGGGGGGGGGGGGGGCAGGGCGGGCAACGGCCGCCCCCGTCGCCCCCCCCTTGGATCTCTCCCTTGGATCTGTCCCTGTTTATACTTCTAAATTAGATAAGTGCTGTGGGTCTTACTGCATGACGTGCCAAGCGGAGATAAATAATGTCTGGAGCTTGACGGGGGGAGGAGGGGTCTCGACGCATGCTGGACGACAGGTGCCAGATGCTGCCATACCCACAGGGTATCCTGAGAAGAGAAAGAAGACAGGTGTGAGTCCAGGAAATTGGCATGTTTGAGCAACACTTTTTTTTAGAGGTGCCTTCCCGTTAATTCCCTTCAAGGGACATCCATCTGACTAGTTAATTTAGAATTATGTTCAATGTACCCAGTGGTAAATTCACTTTTTATAATGTTGCCTGTTTTTTTGTTTTGTTTTTTATATCTTATGCTATGATGCCAACTTCTCTTTTATGATTTTACAGATTAGCGAATCCCAGGTTCGGTCCTGATCCGCTTCATTTGCGACGATATTTATATTTTACCAGTAAAGTGGTGTGCAAGTTTCGATACGTGGAGGTTGCGCGTGAACAAGCAATTCATTACGTTCGACCGTTTTACAACTCACGTCCGACGTACATACGACTAAGAAATTAACCGAGTCACATACACTGCATTGGAGAAAAGACGATCGCGCCATGGCCTGACGCGAAGGACAGCACGAGCACTTTAAAATGTTTGCACTCACCAGCAACGAACTTGAACCGGAATCCCGGAATCTCGAACGGCGAAGTGAGTCCCCGGCTTTTTGGCTTCTTGCCTGAGCAGGCCCATTTAGAACACATTCATAGCGTGATTCGGTAACTCACGTGACATTAAAACGCCAAGCGAGGATCCAACCGAAAGGGAAATGTACTAGGAAAGAGAAATTCGCAGAACAGCAACACCGACAACGCGACCGGCGACATGGCTTCGGTTAGGGCAATGAACTTTTTGAAGATAACGGTAACTGCTCGATTTTTCTTTCCATGTTGGTTTATCATTATTACCTAGCTTATTATGTTTTCTAAAAATATTAACATTAACGCACTCAATTTAGTCAATTGCGATTCTTTTTTTGACCCTGTTTTTTTGTTTGTTTTTGTTTTACAACTTTAGTTGTCGCCATCCGGCTTGAGGAGCGCTGTGTATGCGCGATTACCGGAAGTGGCCTTGAGTGGGACCACTGGTTATGATTCCACTGTGGCTCCATCCACGCAATACGTCACTTCCGGCGCACTACGAACAACTTCCGGTTTAGCCTCCCATTGTTTTTCCATCAGTGTTGCCAGGTCTACTGATTTATCAGTAGATCTACTGATTTTGTTCCGGGTCTGCTGATTCACTGAAAAACAAGAAAATCTACTGACTTTTTTTTAGTAAACATATTAAAAATTTATTATATGGCCCCTTCAGTTCCCAGTGTCGCCCATCAAAGGAAACTCATAATGTCCAAGAATTAAAAACGAAGCACTGGCTAGATGGCCCAGAAGCCCGTCCTATTCGAGTGACGTAGCCGTATATTCATCTATCTATTCACCCAGAGCAGGTTCGGCAGGTTGGGCAGGTTCGACGATGACATCCGGGCCAGAGCCATATATGGAGAGAGTTTGGCGAGTCTATGATCTCACCATAACGTCCCTCTCCCGAGTGAGCCAATCAGCCCGCGGCGCAGAGCGAAAGGTGTTTGCGCATGCGCCTGAACTCTGGGCTGCTCATATACAATCTACTAGAATAGCTTCGAGTTGAGCGAAGAGAGCCGCAATTTTCATTCATTCGTTCGGCGGAATGCATGGGATCGACATCCAAATTTCAGTTATTTTCTTTTATTTGGCAGGCTGTGGCAAGAAAATGATATAATCCTATTCCTCGGTGGCTTAAAAAGCTAACTAATGAAGTTTCTCCACGTTTGAACGCAAACTTTGGGTCAGGCGAAAAAGAAATAAGCCCGTAGCAGACGACGCGTAGCCTCAACAGTGCTCCGGACCAACAGCGTTGCTTCAAAAACCTTCCACGGCCCAGTAAGGAAAGATGGCAGCATGCAGAGGACTTCCATTGGGACATGTTCGCGCGCACTTGCCGGAGTGTCTTGTTTCGGTTTCGTTTCAATAATAGCGACAGGTGAATGTCGCACTGTCGCCTTCATCTGTGATCCCAAAAGTGCCTCAGTCTCGATTTCAAAGAATAATCCTCGAAACAGTCAATAATGACTAAAACAAAAACATTTATGGTGCCATTTTAATTTGTCCTTCATATAAAGTTACTCGAGAACTGGTCTTGATTTTTTTTTTATTTGTGTTTATTACCATGTTATTTGTTACTCTATACTATTTATTCAAAGTGTGTATTAATGGAGATAGCAAAACATGGCAAAACACACATTTCGTGGAATCTACTGATTTTTGTGCAGATCTGCTGACTTTTTAGGGATCAATCTGCTGACTGTTTTTTTCTCCATCTGGCAACACTGTTTTCCATTTGCTTGGCGGCCATTGCACCTTGCGTTCCTGCCGTGCGCGGACTACTGTCTACTGTGCCTGCCGAGTCTTCCGCAAGCGGTTTTGACTTTCTCTGAAGCGTTTTTATTTTCTTTCTGTTTTCTCGGACAAGGAGTTTGGCCGTTTGAGTATTAGCACGGTCGCGCTTCTGATCTGCCTCAAGCTTTGGTTGCCGGGGGTTCGACGGTGAAATACTTGTCCTAGTATTTCCCATCGAATAACCGGGTGGCTGTCGAAGTGCGGGCGTTTAGTGGCATTAGGATCGAGGCTTTGTTTTCCAAGGTGTCTGACGCCCTGCTCGATTTTGGCACAAACAAGACCAGCGTTTGTGCCAGCGCGTACGTTGACAAGTATCGTCGGCTGGCCGTTCAGATCTTGGAACGCAATCGCCTTTTCTTCCGTCCTTCCGAGGAGGGGGAACAGGAGTGTCAGTGTAGTCAGAGTACCGAGATCCAGGCGTTGAATGATCGGCACAGAGACGTGAACTGGCTCCTGCAGGCGTTCTGCTGCAAGCAGGTCTTCGTGTTCATCGGTGATCTCGTGGACGAGTGGCATCTGCGCATCGGCTACTGTCTTATTTGTCATGGAATAAACTGTTTCTGGAATCTTTTACCCAGTTTTCTCGATTGAATGCTCTTAGTATGTTTGTTATTAGTGGGACTAGTGGATGTTTTCCCTTTTCTCACAATCTTTGTGTGATTGCAAGCGTGCGCGCAAGTCAAGAACGTACGAAGCGGTGGGCACGTACTTGTCCCCTTCGATACAGATAAGCTCACATTAAAAGGCTTCAAACCAAGCCAACCACACACACGACGAAGCCTCTCCGCCTCGCCTCAGCAGCGATGCGCACATGGGCGAAGGTCCCGGAGGCCGCACCCGCACCGCCCGCACGCACGGATGGCACGCACGCCGCCCACACGTGTGTGTGACTCCTGGACAACATAAATATAAAGATATATATTTAACATGATTGTAAACCTGAGACTGAGGCAGAAAAGAGGACACACCAGACGGTAGAAAAAGACGAGGCAACGTCCCAATTTGTACTATTTTTTTCATGATGCATTATATTTGCTATTAGTCTTAGAAAAAAGTAAACCATTGATGAATTATCTAAAAATTTGTAAGGTCACGTGACATATTAACCTTAAAACAACAATAAAATATAACCTCTTTATTTTTTATATCCTATATTTACTTATAAGAGAGCATAATATGTAGATAAAAACAAATTATCTCCTTATATTATAAGTCACGTGACCTTTTGCGTGGATGGAGCCTTATCTCCTCCCGACTTGGCTACGTCCCCGCGCGTGGATGTAGCCTCGGCCAAACAAAATTCCGTGGGATACTCGATCGAAATCTTTCTCTATATCGGCCTGCCACAGTGTCACCTTACGGTACAAACTATCACAGCATTCTAAAACACTACGTGAAACATGAAAGTTCGTAACAATACTTTTTCAATTTATACCACACGTCTGGTGTGGGCCGACAATAATGTCTATTACACTTTGTAACCTGTCAGCAAGAATGTTCATCAAAATCTTATAATCAACGTTCGTCAAAGTAATTGGACGATAAGAACCCACGAGACGGAGTTTTTCGCGAACATCACTTTTCGTAATAAAAAAACGTCCGGGTATACAAAAAGGATAGAGGCAAAATATCCAAATCCTACGCCTCCTTGAACACTCCATGCAAAAAAGGTCCAATTTGGTCTTTGAATTGAGAGCCTTGTAGAACTCTCCTCCTAAACCATCCGGACCAGGCGATTTTCGAATTTTAATTTTTCAAACGCTCTTTCAATGTCCTCTGACATTGTAGGTTGTTCTAATCTTCTCCTCACATTGTCCTCTAGTTTTGGCATTAACGGCAAAAATTTCGGCTGGAAACTATCTTTATTAGGAGAAACGAGAACTAAAAAGCTCCTTATAGTAGTGTACGAACACGCATTCAATTATTTCTTTATCGTGGTTACAGTTCCGTGGTATAAAATTTCGCTTATCTGATTCTTACTGACGTACGTCCTTTCTATTCCGAGGGCTCGTTTCGTCGGAATCTCGCCAAGTGATAACCGTTTTAATCGCGCTCGCACCATGGCCCTTTTGTACCGTACAGTATCCCCGAGAGCCTCAAATTTCTTTGTCAAACTGTCTATGTCATCAGCGAAAATGCCGTGCGTACGACATTCTTCTTGCAGCAACCTTTGTATCAGTCGGCTTAACTCTCTTGTTTCTCTTTCTTTTTCGTGTTTTAATATACTGAACCGTTCAAGTGCTCCCATTCTTAAGTCTTGTTAAAATAATTCCTATTTTTCTCCAAAGCCTCCCACTTTTCTTCTACCAAAAACGTCGAGACTTTGCTGAATCCCATTTAGAAAAAAGATCATCTCCTAGAAGCTTTCTATTAAATTTCTATAAATCTCAATTAAACTTTTAGGAGATTCTCTAAGTGAACAGAGCACAAAAGAAACAAGGCAGTGGTCACTGAAGGGAACGTAATCTACTGAATAAAACCTGCAGGCGCCGATGATTTCCAGAGAGACGTACGCTCTATCCAAGTGCTAGTGACTCGCTCCTTGAAAGTGCGTGAACTGTAAGCAGCTCCCACTTGAAGCACAGTGAGCGACGTCTTTTAATTCACCTAGCTAAACCAAGTCGCTCAAGAAGATCGCGCTAGCATACATGTGCCTTGCGTTGTTCGATCGTTCGCCTGGAGCGCAAACACAATTGAAATCACCCAGCAAAACGACAAGGCGGTCAGTCGTAACATAGTGGTTGATGTTTTCGAAAAATACTATCTATCGTCCGCCTTATTCGCAGCATAAATGCACAATAGGCGAAAATTATAACCTGAAAACAAGAAATCGCACACTATCAATCGTCCGGCCTCGCAGCTAATTGCTTGTTCCACAGTTCCGATAGATTTGCGGAGAAACGAAAGGCAGCCCCCCAGAGTTCCAACAACGTGACTGACACACAAGTAGTACCTCGACCTTAATAGGCGGACCATGCTCTTTGTCTGGGCCTCGCTCTCAACGTTTGACTCTTGCACCGCGACAATATGAAGATATTGTCGCGGTGCAAGGACCTTGTCGCGGTGCAAGGATTTTTCAATGGAAAGGCGGTTCAGCTGACATTGCTTGCGCCTTACGTTTAAACCTCGTACGTTCACAGTGCCCACACGCAAGGACCTTTCGAGAGCCAGAAGAAATTAGAGGAGGCCAGACGCAGGCTTACAAAGGCTTACAAAGGGGGCGTTCAAAGTTGTGACGAAAAACTCACTTCGTCTGCTCGTGTTTCGGAGTCGGAGACACAGACTGATGCTTGTACCGTCCTATTGTCCCCTTTTCTCGATACCATTTTTTGTTCAAAGCGCCTCGGCTGATGTTCTACGCTGCCGGAGGCTGTATCGTCCAGGCGACGCTTTGTCCCCGTAGCGTCGACTTCCATAAACTTGGGGCTTTCGTCTTGCTGGGAGACTGCAGGATCTCGGTGCTTATCCGTTCCCTCGGGGTCGCTTGGAGTAGCTTTTACTGTCGTGGGCATGGCGTCCTGGATCCGCTCGAGGGTATAGTCTTCGGAGAACGTTGTGCACGAGGCATTTCCGTTCACGCCTTGCTTAAAATCCCGCTGTCGATAGCTGCCTGGCTGGGCTCTAGATGCACTGGCGGTATTACCAGTACTGCGGCCCGCTCGGTCTCGTCTTCGTCCAAGATCAAATCGGACGTTTCCGGCCCGGTGTTGTCTCCAGTGACGCGGGCGTACTACGTCTTAACACAGTCCCGTTTTTCGTGACAGAAACCTCGGCACTCGGAGCACCAGGGCGCACCAGGACCCACGCTCGGGCAACGGAGGCAGATGGCCGAGCGGCCGGGTACGTAGATTCAAAGCCCACGACGAAACCGTCCAGCTTCCAAACCTCCCAGAGGACGTCCTTCACCTCGCCGTACGGCTCAAAGGCGCGACGGACGGTGTCGACTGGCACGTCGAAGCTGACCCAGAGAAGTTTCACCTTGATTTCCCGCCGATATGGATCGATCACGAGGCAGCGACGACCCTTGACCTGAAGTTCCCCGGCGTAAAGCAGCTTGCTCTTCGTCTCCGAGGTCTTCATCTTGGCGAGCCAGACATGACCCATCTGGTACGCCCCAAGACCGGTCAAGCCTTGCAGCACCCCCCCCCCCCCCCCCCCCTGGTTTAAAGGGTGCACAAAATCCTTTTTCCTGGGCCGTCCACCGGTGTCACAATGCAGCACCCCCCCTACGCTGTTCTTCATTATTTCTCCTGTTGGCAGCGTCGGAAAAACAACATAGTCATCCAGGGCGCATTGCCCTTGTCCGAATCACCCCGACCAAGGCCGGTTTTTATCGCCGCTCCTCACGAGCGATCTATCGCACATCCGCTCTGCTCGGCAGCCGGAAGTGGACCAGGCCACGCAGACATTACTTTTTTTTTTTCACAGGACATTTTTTTTGTATTTGCAAGGTGGCAATGACGCTATATAATATTATATACAAATGATGAAGTCAGTGATCGGTGTCATATCTATTAGAACAACTGTGCACTCATCATATATTAATTTACGAGGTAACAACGCTCCTCTCAGTTCGCTGTCTCCGCTGGTGAGGTTATAAACAACTTATATGATATCAGGTGAACGACTCAGGTCTTTAACTAATGCTTTTCATCCATCGCTTTTTAGAGCGCAACTCATAGGCGCCCGTTTGCGAATTGAGCGTTGTCGGCGTCGGCGTAACCGCGCGTTGCATTATGGGACGTTTCTCATAATGACGTCACGTGTGACGTCACGAGGGTAATTATTCCGCTAAATTTGGCGTAAAAATCTTCTGCTAAATATAGCGGAAATTTTTTTCCGCTAAATTGAGCGGAAAACTTTCCCGCCAAACTTAGCGGAAAATTTTCCCGCCAAACTTAGCCGAAAATTTTCCCGCCAAACTTAGCGGAAATTTTTCACGCCAAATTTAGCGGAAAAATTTTACCCTGTGACGTCATGCTAAATTTAGCAAAAAAATATAGCGGAAATTTTTCTGCTAAATTTAGCGGGGAAATTGACGTCACGTGACTTCAACGCCAATTCAGTTTTAGCGGAAATTTAGAGGACAAATTTCCGCTAAATTTAGCAGGAAAATGTTGGTAAATGTCCCGCTAAATTGAGCGGGAATTTTTCGCTTAAGTTTGCGGGAAACTTAGCGAAAATTTCCCCCTAAATGAGACGGGAGCGAGAAAGGAGGAGCGGAGGGTACGGAGGGGGAGCAGGGACCTCCCCTCCTCCTCAAGTGCTGCGCTCTAGTTTGTAGGAATTCGCGTACCGCCGCCGATTCGCCGTTTCCCACGTGGTCCGTCAACAACCCGAGTCCAGCCTGGGAAAAAAAAACATTTGAAATTCAAACGGGTGGCAAACTGGTCGCCCGTTTGAATCAAACCTGTCGATCCGTTTGGATCAAACGTGATTATGGGATACGGGTACCCGTTTGGAAACGGTACCCGTTCGAAACGGTACCCGTTTGATACAGGTGCCCGTTTGATACGGGTGCCGTATGGTACGAGTACCCGTTCGACATGGCACGTGACCACACGTTTGAACGTGCCCTTCGAAATTGCAAATTATGCGCTAGCCCTAAATGGGTATCGTCTGGGAGGTTGGTTATCTTAAACATATTTAAGACGTCCCGAAACTCATAAACGTATTTATAACATGGAGAAAACACGTAGAACAAATGCACTCGCGTAGGTGCTTGTAAGTGGACAGGAAAACCGACACAAAAGATTGTTTTCAATTCTCCTCGAAGTTTATTACCTCTTCTGTAGACAAGTACAAACGTGCAAGCGATCTGTGAACACTATACAGGTAGACTTTCGGGGAAATTATTCTCCTGGCTGCCGCGCGAATAGGCGCTGCATAATTCTTTAGATAATTTAGAAGAGTACGCGTAGAAGAACGGTCAATCGTTGCCAACACGTAGGTTGCAGTGCACTTACCATAACAATAGCGGACTTGAAAGAGGTAATCCGTGATATTTGTCGACCCGGTCAAAGCAGGACAACCACACAAACACAAACGAGAGGGAACGGCTCCTTGGAAGTTTCAACACGATGCGGCGCACAAGCTGTCATTTGCCGAACCCAACCAAACCGCGAGAATTTGCGACTTCTTTGAAGAATCGCTCGTTGCCGACATACACGTGGGTCTTTTCGAACACTGATAGCTTTGGTGCACATCCAATACGTTGTCGAGAGACATCCCAATAAGACCGCAGGGTTAGGCGACAGATTGAAGCAGGTAGGACGAGCGAACTTCGAGCAGCAACTGACAACAAGCAGACAAAGAAAAAAGCGGCTGCAAGGCGCGCCCTTCCGGATCTCGATGTTTATCAGCGTGTAGCTCGCGCGCTGCTGTGGGTCACGTGACAGGGTTGACCAAAGAGAAAGAGGGGGCGAGGTCAAGGCGCTGGGACCACCGGGACAGCCCCTCTCCCTCTCCCCAGGCATTCCAGGGAGATGCGTTTTTGTAGTCCCGAAGAACAAACGCGCGCGCGCGCGCGCGCTCGAACTTTGGAAATGGCGGCGGGGCTGCCAGAAGCTCGGCTTGCGCCCGAGCGAAGAAAGTACTCAGCGCAAGCTCGTAGTTTGAGTGCTGCAACGGCGGGCGTGCTCTCGCAATGCTCGATGTTCTTGCAGCCGCGTGTACGCGTGCTACCTTCGCTGCGTCTTGAATTAAAGTGAAACGGAGTCTAGACGTACATTCTTTCACGCGGTCGCGTCTTCTGCGAGAGATTCGAGCTGAATAAGTAAATTGAGGCAACAAAGATGGACAAAATATTAAAGGTCTGTCAAAAATATCGGCTCACCAACGTCGAGCGTTTACGTAAAACAAAAAAAAAAAAAGGTGTTAGTTTTAGTTGCAGCATAATCGAAAATCAGCGCAATTGAAATATAAATATAATTACTTGCCTTACGCGGACGATCTGAAATCGATGAACCGGCGCTCCCAGCCTTCCGGAAACATTGGCTGCCACGGCTGAAACGCTAGGCGTGCCCACGCCGCCGATCTGTACGTTCAATATCAAACGGGCTCCGGAGAGCTGTTTGATTAAACCGGTGCAGTTTGCAACATGGTCGCCGGTTTGAGCAAACGTGCGACAACTTTGCCCAAACGAGTCGCCCATTTGCCCAGACGAGCGACCCGTTTGCCAAATAGGTGACCGTTATGGCTCATACGGGGGACCCCTTTGAGCCATACGGGCGACCCCTTTGACAAACTGGTGACCAGTATGGTTAAACGGTTACCGGTATGGACCCGTTTATTTTCATATGGGCGCCAAATGGTTTTTTTCAGTAGGGGGGTCTTTCACGGGAGCGGGATTCCGCTCCCCGTTTATTGGTACATAAAACACAACGCTACGAAACACTCAATCTAAACTAGAAATACAGGCGACATTACACAAATATTTACAAACGCACGTTAAGCCCAAAGCTAAACACAAAGAGGGCCCCCAGGCCTCGTGTCCCGCGATTACCCTAGATCCGGTCGCCCCACACTTGCCTGGGCTCGGTATCCGAAGTTCTAAGAGGCTCTTCGCCCCCTGTCTACCGAGTATATCTTGAAAAAACAGTTAGGGCGCAGGCGAGCTGGTGTAAGTTTACCATTTTTTTAGACCACCTGAGACTGGGTGGAAGAAACACGACGAACGTCTCAATAATGAACTTCAGTTCAGGAGCTGATGACACTATTAGTGACTCTAGCTTCTCCGCAATTCCACTCTGAAAGGTGCATACCACAATGTCGTCGACATATCTCCTGACTATACAGCTACCCGACGGCATTTTTCCTAGTCCTTCTACAACTGCAGAATCAAGTGAGTTCAAATATATCTCCGCCAAAGCTGGTGCTACCGATGAGCCTATGCACACTCCATCTTTCTGCACAAATTTTTTCCCATCGTATTCTACCACCGTTGAACGAAGATACAAATCCAACACCGTCAGGAAACAGTCTACCGAAATGCCCGAACCTGACTGAAATTTTACGAGATTACGCTCCAGGGCCTCTTTTACACGCTTCAACAGTCTGCTCTTCTCCAACGAATAATAAAGGTCTTTTATGTCCATAGAAAATATCGAACACTTCCTGCCATGATGGACCTCCAGGATGTCAATTAATTCGTTTGAGTTTCTCAGCGAGAGCGAATCTTCAAGCCTTACATACTCTAATCCTTGTTGCAGGAATTTAGACACCACCTTCTGCCAAGTCCCGTTCTCATTTATCACTGTGCGGAAAGGAAGCTCAGGTTTATGGTCTTTTAGAAAAAACTTCAGGCTCAATGTTGAGTGTCTTGAGCTCAATACCCCTTTCGCCGTCCCTTCAAACTCCTCTCCCTTAAAAACCCCACAAATCTCTTTTCTCAACTTTCCAATATTTCCGGTCCATTCCACAAACAGGGAATCCAACGCCTCCTTTGCCTTCTTCCGGAAAACCGGCTTGGGTAAGACTGCAAACTTCCCAGTTTTGTCCGTCTGCAACATCTCTAGCGATTTACAATCTAGCTCGTTTTTGACCGCTTTTACCTCACTGAAGTTCCTTCTTTCCGTCGGGTAATCTCTGCCCATCACATTTTCCATCCGGCCAATTGCTTGATCAACAAAAGCTGCCTTCTCATCCTGAGTGACAACTTTTGCGACTGTCTGTATTGACGAGAACACGTCCATTCTCGACGGTTTTACATTTAAACAAAACTTTGGCCCTCTACTTAAAAATTCCTCAGTCTTCCGGGATACCGCTTCTCTACATGGATTTACAATGGACGCATGGGGCACATCAAGATAGCTGTTTTCATGGGAAACTCCCTGACACATCTGTCTAACAAGGTTTCTATCCACAAGTCTTCCATCCATTCTCCCGCACGCGCTTAATCCCTTAACACTGTCCAAAACATGCTTTCGCTTTACGCACCAAGTCCGGTTGAAGTGAAGTCCGGTTGAGACGTTCGTCGTGTTTCTTCCACCCAGTCTCAGGTGGTCTAAAAAAATGGAGTATATCTTGATCGTTGGGCGAGGAGGTTTCTCCTCGCCCGCCATGGGGCGCTTGCACAACACCACCTAGAGGAGAAGGCCAGCACACGCCTCCAGTGACGTCACGGCAGCAGGCTGACGAGCGCCGCGCCATAGAGCTGAGCTGAAGGCTTTGCGCGTAGCTTTTACTTCGTAGAAACGCGGTTTTTCGCACTATTTATTTTTTATGAGCTAACATGAAAGCTGTGAACGCCGAGCGATTTAAAGAACCAATTTTAGAACGCAGGAAAATTAATATAACCTACAATTATTGTAGTGAAATACAAGAAAGTGATATCTTGAGACAGCTGTGTTATTTTTTAAGCGATAAACTGGGTGGTGTAATTATTTCTGAACGACATGGGAGTTGTATAAAAAAGGAATTCCTATGAAATGGCAATAATCGAGGTAGTAGGACCAGATAAGATGAACTAAAGTAACATGTCATTTAATTTTATTCACCTCAAAGGCATCCAAAGACGCATTACATCAGGGGGGGGTTCAAAAATAAAAGACAAAAAAGTAATTAACATAAAAATAGACACCAACAAAACAATGTCACACACACACAAAAAAAAACGCTTGTTAGCAGGTTATTGTTATGATGCAGTTTTACAAATCAAGGTTCAGTTACACGAATTGATGCACTTTTTTTTAAATGAAATGGGATATCTCTCAGTTACAATATGGTCAAATAGTTTGTTCCAGACAGTGTTACAAAGTACTAAGGAAGAAAAGAGGAGAGTGTAAGTATGGCACTGAAATGGTTCAATCTTGCAGGAATTATCTAATATGGATGATATAAAATTGGCAGCCCAGCACTAAATAGATTGAAAATTGGAATCTGAGTAATATAAATCTTGAAAAAAACACAATCGGGCTATTTTTCGTCTTCTTTCTAGATTAGGAAGGTTTATGCTAGCTTTTGAAGCGGTGACACTAGTTTCGGATGAATAATCACTGCATATAAATCTGGCTGCTTTGTTCTGAAGATTCGAGCCTCGAGATTAGGTAACTTAGGTGTGGATTTCAAATGATGCTTGCATATTCTAATTTTGGAGGGATAAATGTTTTGTATGCTAGTAGTTTTGTCTTGATGGGAGCTAGATCCCTACTGAAAAATCTCATTTGTACGAGGAATTTCTGTGTTCAATACACATATGAATCATACAAGATTTACGAGCCCTATAAGAAACATATAATTCAATTTCAATTCAATTCAATTCATTTATTTACTCCCATTTGTACATATGGGTGACGGAGACAGGGAAAAAAGATGCAAAATGTGCAGCTTGACAAAGCCCCTGCCCCCTATCGGCAGATCGGCAGACAGGAAACGTTAACAGAAACATTTTAAAGGCGAAAAAACAAAACAGGCAGTTCTATGCAGGAGAAAAAAGTTTAAAAGTTAGAAGTGAATATTGTGCGTATTGTATTATTATATGTATTGTATGTAAGAAACTTGTAAGAAGTTTCTTATCTATTTTATATAGTTCTCATATAGTTTTTATATGGTTATTATATATCTGGTATGATTAATGTGTTTATTGAACACAATAATTTTTTCATACAAATGGCTTTTTCCCAAACGAAGTGTTTTTAGTGCGCTATTTTTTATTTGCTCAATTCATGATAATGAGTCTGTAAAATACACGCCCAAATACTTGTATGACAATGATTGTTCCAGTGGTTAGGAAAGTAACGAGTACTGGGTTAGTGCTTTAGGGGAGGACTTAATTACGGACATTTCTTTACATTTACATGTGTTGATGTTCATCTGCCATAGGAAACACCATGATGAAATTGTATCTAAATCGTCTTGGACAATATTGTGATCACTATAGGTGTATCAATTTTCCGGTAAATAACTCAAGCATCGGCGAAAAGTCTAATTGTCAATTTAATTGATGATGGTAGGTCATTGATATATATATATATTAGACACAATAAAGGCCCGAGTACACTACCCTTAGGGACACCTGATGCAACAGCAACGGGACGCAAATTGCCAGACAAGTATAAAAGAAATAACATTCTAAAATTGTGATGTGCTGGCTAGAAAAATGTATTGCACATATTTTGAAAAATTTATTGCACATATTTTGAGAAAATTTTCTTAGAGCTGTGATAAACCTGCATAGGTTCAGCAATTCAATGCACTCTGCCTGTTCAAATATAGTACTTATTCTGCAGCAAGCAACCTATCTGGTTACTCCATCAAAAAAACACCTGTGACCTATTTCTTAGCACTGTCATAATGTAAAAACTTTATATTTGCAAAAAAAAAGTACCGTAATGCCCGAGCGTTGCCCCATACCCTGATGTACTTCGTCAGTACCGAGTCTGTGAAACGACACAGCTAGGGAGGCTAAAAACAAGTTTTGTACACAAGCAGAAGTGGGCATGGGAGCTTCATATTCAAACTTACTTGCATTTACAATACAGAAGAGAGTTACAAATAAGAAATTGGTCACCTTTGAACACTGCGAAACGAGCCTCCTGGTATCCATAAGTTCTGAAAATATCCGTCTTGAAAAACATTTATACACATGCAACTTCGATGCTGTAGATTTTGTGACACCGAGACACACAATATCTGTGCAGCATGTTGGCATTTACGCTGTAGCACCACAAGATACCCAAGAGACTGCTACAAGGACCGACTATCTGCACATAAACACACACACACACACACAGATTCACCGACTTCAGAGAGCAGTTGCCTTTGCATGAGAATGAAGCGCAAGCATGTTGCTGGCCGGACAGGAACTAATTTGTTTCGCCTTGACCCCTTAGCTTTTTCTTTTCTTTGAGATGCTGCCTGGCACTTATAATATTGTTGTCATCTTGCAACAAAGGTTTCTCAGTTGAATGTTTTCACTGCAGTCCAACACATGCTTCAGCTCGAACTCACAATGGGTTCATTATCACAGGCGTCAGACATACTCTTCCTTGGTCCGAGTTCGCTTCTTGACATCCGTGACGGTTGGCAGCGAGTATCTTTGATTGCAGAGTTTAAGCTTTGCAATATTGGCATATTGCAGGTATACCACGTTGCAGGTAGGGCGTCAAGTATCCGCTCGCTTGGGGATATCTTTTTAGTATCCATCCTTGCTAGCTGTAGTGATCGTTCACAGCGTGCTCCTCAGCAGTATTTTGTTTTCATCTTCGTAAATGTGCCTTGTAGACACGTGATATTAGAAGAAGCCAGTTGCCTATACATTCCGAAGCACTCGTCTAAATTGTCAGTTTTCACCTTGTCCCATGGAGGCCGTACAGTAGCCCGAGTTCATCAAAGCAGTATCCAGGATGTGTATTTGACCGCTTCTGCAGGAAATAGAACGAAAAAGGATGAAATCATTTTAATCCAAAAAAAGGTAATGTAATCAAAAATGGTGATAAAAATACAAAACATGAAAAAAATAATGCTCTTCATGAAAGTCCAGCTGAAGGGTTCGATCTGTTATTTTGAATCACGAACATCAAAATTATTCTTGAATTTGATGTGCCGAATGCACTATAATAATAATAATAATAATTATTATTATTATTATAATGCTTATTGCACGATCACAAAACCAGGTAGAGAAAATAATAATAATAATAAATAATAATAATAATAATAATAATAATAATAATAATAATAATAATAATAATAATAATAATAATATGCTCCAAAGAGCTTCCTGGTGTGTGGTGGGATTCCTTGGGGAGCCTGAAGGAGCTCCAGCTATATTGTTAGTATATGGCTCTGGTGTATGGATAAGTAAACTGGTCAATGAACCATATTCCGGCTTGCGTGCACTCCAAACTACAGCTCAGAGACCCGCTAAAATGTAGATCTTACTAGTTAGTTGTAGCGGATCATTTCTGCGCTCCGAAGAGGATACGCAGAAACGACACAATGTACTTCTGTTGTTGTTGTTGTTGTTTTTAAACTGATGTGCTGGTTGCAACAACGATAACTTATCACTTGCATACCTTGCGAAAAAATTTTCCAAACTAAATCATAAATCAAGTCATTTTTATTTAGTTCTGCACCTGCAAGTAGCGCCAGAATTTGAATATGTTGCTTCCAGGCCACAACCAATCACTCCCAAGCATGCATTCAGCGAAAAGTAAAAATAAGAAACGAAACCAGGATCATACAAATTGAAAAGTTCTCATCCGGCCATGCCGTCAAGGAGAGAGATCTTCCCGTCGCTTCGCTGTATAGTCCACGCTTTCGTAGTCACTCTTGCAGAAACACAAATATGGACACTTTCACATCCAGTTTTCCACCAAAGCGCGGATAACATCTGTACGGAATGACAGCACTGACAATCGAAAAGCGACGCTCACGTTCACACACGAGGCTAATGTTTAACGAGGCCGCGGTTGTGTTGTATTCCAAAATGTGCTCGATCTCACTCGAGAGTTGAACCTCCGACTCTCGGCGTCCAAAAACCTACACGCTTCTAGAGTTGTTCTAGTCGATTCCACCAGCCTTGTTGTCCAGTGACCCAACCCGCAGGAGGAGCTAAGAAAAGCCGTCGAAGAAAGGAACGCGACGGACGACGACGACCGTTGGGGGAGAAAAAGAAAAGAAAAAAAAAACGCGACGCCGTGGCGCCTTTTTTGTTTTTTTTGTTTGCGCTGCGTCAAGCCGGTCAAGCGTGCAAGCGTAGAGGGAAAAAAAAGTAAAAGAGAACGTGCACTGCAAAGAAGCCAACTGTCAAGGGGAGCCTTGCGGAGAAGCGCACTACCAGTTCAGCCTACTCGTGCCGACGCTCCTTGAAGGGAGAGAGGAAAGCGCTGCGGCTTTAGATCTAGGTGGTGTCAGAGCCGTGTATGTAGAGAGTTTGGCCATTTGTTGGGAAGAATAGGAGACAAATGAAGCGGCGCCATTGGCCGAAAGCGGGCTGGGCGTGTTCCAGGGCGTCTTCAGAAATTCGAATGTGACCAACCAGAAGCCGGAAATAATACCCTGGCGGTGGTCGCAAGAAACAAACCTGATAACTGCATTGCAGTAACTCTCGATGGCTGAAAATATGGTACACGTGATGTTTCAATCACACTCATCTGAAATGATGGTGGAAGAGTGCGACTAGCGGAAAGATCGACATAATCCTTACGCCAAACGCCGAGCGCCGGGAATCTGCCGTCAGAGCGGTCACACTCTGTCCGCGCAAAACAAAGTTGAGCGGCGCATTCGTTTCTTACATCTTTCTGCATGATCATGATGAAACAACACATGCACCCTATTTTCAACCACAAAGAGTTACTACACTTCACTCTTACGCACTTATTAAAACCATATACGAACATAGACCTTCGATGATCGATCGGCTCAGAATTGTTTCTCGCTACCACCGCTAGGGGATTCTTTTCGGCTTCTGGTTGGTCAAGAGAGCATGCCAAGCCCTCTTTCCCAGTCTGCCGCACGCCCTGGCTCTGCCCGCGCCTCCCATTGACCAAACTCTCTACATATACGGCTCTGGGTGGTGTTGGCTTGCAGCGCCATCCAGTGGCTAGGAGAGAAAGCGGCACGTCGGGAGCCGAATTCGAGATCCCGATCGACCCCGCGGCGACACGACCATGTGATCGTGTCTGAGGCGAGGCAACTGCATAGCTGCCTCGCGGCCAAGATGCAGAGTGGTTTGATGGACGCCCTCGTGAATGCACGGTGCGCCATAAGTTCGACATTACAGAGAAACTTCCCGAAGGAACCCGAGGTTCCTTCGGGAAGTCCTCCCAAAGGAACCTCGGGTTCCTTCGGGAGGACTTTGGGTTCCTTCGGGAGGACCTCGGGTTCCTTCGGGAGGGGGGAAGAGGGGGGAGCGGAGAGGACGGGGGTCACGTAACCCCCCCCCCCCCCCCCGAGGCCACGTGACCCCCCTCCCCCCCCCCCCCCCCCTCAGTACACTTCCCTACCCCTCTCAAGAGCTGCGCTCTAATTCGGCGTTACAGGGAGTTGTAAACGGCTCTTATTTTTTCATAACATGTCAATATATCCTGACCTACCTGAATCACAATAATTTTAAAATTCACCAAGGAGGGTTTTGCCACGCCTGCTTCTGTATCAACTTTACGCGTTTTCTATAGACTGTGAAGTCCCAGCACTACTAAAATATCTCGAATGGTATCAGTCTGTTCTGCAAAATGCAAATAACGAAGTGTTGTTTCATCAACATCAAAATCCTTTTTTTAGTGTCCTCTTAAGAACTTCCCAAAAGAACACGGCATCAACATATAGGGTGAAAGCATGTGTGAACATTTGAGTTACTTGACAAAGTCTACAATTTGTTGTTCGATATACTTCAATGCTGCGAGAGTCGAGTCATTCTTTCGTATGGTACGAAAGTGAAACCGATAGGAAAAAAGTCTTACACTTTGGTGTATTGGCACTAGCCCTACACGTTTTAACACGTCTGTTTTGCAATTCAATGGAGGGGCATAAGGGGGCGATGCAAAACATTCGGTCTGGAAGCAGTGAAAGTAGAAGATGATTAACTAGCTTTTTTTTAGTGCACGCGTCTAAGAAGGATCGGTTGACTCTACCGAATGTTGAAATATATCTTAGGTGCGACATATGCGCTGCGGTCTTAACGCTCTTGGCAACAGTGTTTCACATTGACTTTGGATTTTCCATTCCACTCAACGGCACTCCCAAGAGCTGTGGCCTCGCTGTGGAACATTGAATGTCTACAAAGGTAGGTGGGGTAGTGCCCCACTCCGCACACCACGTTCTACATTTTTTGTTTCTTTGTTCAATGCCTCACCTGAGACGTTACAGGAGACTGAAACACATGACATCGCAATTTCTATGCTTGACTTGTTGGCACACACAAGCACAAGGTAATTTGAGTAGGTCAGAAGCTTCACTTCACAGCTGTAAAGACAAAAACCTCGAACAACACTGTCCTTAATTATGCTTCTGTAGAGGCTCGATATAAAGGTCGAAGTGGCGACATAGGGCAACCTTGTCGGACTGAGCGTAGGTCTGTTATCGATATCGTTATAGTCCCGTTAACTACTCATTTTGTTGATATGCCAGTACAACAAAGTTTTACTCCTTGTTCGATGTGAAGACACATCGAACAAGAAGCTGACTGCAAAGCAGCTGGTTGCGATATTTCAATTCTTATAACCATTCACACTGGAAAAAACTTACGAGGCTGTCCGCGCAGAAGCTTGATCCGTTTGAGCATGCTATTATGCGTGAACCACTGAAAGGGTGCGGCTTAAAACTAGTTTCTTGAAATATCCAGCAAAACGTTTCGTGGAACTTAAAAGATTTCGATCGTTGTTACAGGTGAATCAGATTTTAGCCTTGGTGAAGGCGTTGGGAACGAGAGCTTTCTCAAACAAGATATGACGGGGCAAGATAGCTGACGTAGGTAAATGTTAGACATGATGAAGTTGCCCGAACTTCGGGTAAAGTAGCTTTCTCGGATGTTTATTGGGCAGTCACAGGTTACTGCTGAAGAGCTTAGTCGAAAAATATTAAAATTTTCACCCGCACACGCGTGGTGATAAAGATCTCGGGGGACCGATGATGCGTTTGTCCTGAGCATTTCTTTACACACTGGTATATTTCAGCGTATGCACGGCAAGAGCGACGAAAAACATGCAAATAAAGCACGCACACGCACAGAATTCAACGTTTGATTCTGTTACCCGCGGGACGCGATACCAGAAAATTTACTTTTTTTCCCTTCGCTTCCGTTGTACGAAGGACACATCGTAGCTAGACGAACCCCCGTCGTCTGCTCCCGCTCCTCTCCGCACACGACGGGATTGCATTTTGGCACACGCTCGATTTTCTTGGTGCAGCGAGTGCATGCACGCGTGGGGCAGTGTTGGGTAAGTACATCAAAAAGTACTTCTAGTAAAGTACAAAGTAAATGAGACGTGATGTACTTTAAGATAAGTATACGTACACTGGATGCAATGTACTTGAAGTAAAGTACTATAAATACAATATACTTTCAAAGTAAAGTACAAGTATTTTAATACAATCTTTTATGAAGTCCGGCTTCAGGGCGCTGCCATCTTGCTCGCTGGGGTGCGCTTGGACACGTCCTAATCCGATTACGAAGCCTTGCCAAGGCGTCAAAATCGGATTATGGCTGCTCCCAAGCGCACCCCACTGGGCAAGATGGCGGCACCCTGAGAACGAGAAAACAGCGCAAAAAATTTGACAAGGGACGAGTGAAAGAAGCGCTTTTTTGTCCGTGCACTTCTTTCACTCGTCCCATGTCAAATTGTTTGCGCTGTCTTCACGTTTGAAGATGTTCAACCAACTCGCCCAACTTACCGCCTTGTTGGCACCCTGAGACCGGACTTGCAAACGTGTATACAGTGATTTTTTGACTGGTGCGCATTGCCCAGGGGTAATCAGGGTGCATTACCTATTTTCAAAAACAGCGGCGGATATTTGATAAAGTCAAGTGGCCACAGAGTAGTTATTTTCAAGAATTTAGCCAAATTCAGAAGTCCCTCTTCTGAATTTGGTGCCGCTTGCACTGGATTTTTGCACCCAAGAGTGTTAAATATATACTAAGAAAGAGCATGACGTCAGTGAGTGTGCAGCGAGCTGGTGATAATTAATCATAATGTGATACCAGAAATTGAGGTGCGAAAAAATTGAGGAACTTCCAAGTCAAAGGAAGAGACAAAAGAGAATGTCTCAAAACATTGTGACGTTCACCTCTGTTGTCTTTTTCTTCGACTTGAAAGTTTAATTGTTCCGCACCACAATTTCAGGTGCTAGATTATGATTAATTTTGCCCTTATAATATTTTAAACCTCTTCACTTGCGCTGAACGACCGAGAAGTAGCGAGAGTTCAAAAAGCTACGGGAAAGCCGCCCCCAGAACAAGCGAAGCGATGCGTCGTGTGCTCACGTCTCTGCTGGGAGTAGAATACCCCTCCCAGTATTTTTTCGCAGTTGACAAAGCATCATTTCGCGATACAAATTTGACAAAACCAAATTTTGGGAATGTACTTTGCAGTCGGGAATTGTAATTTCCTCGGAAAGTACCACAAAAAAGTACTTTAAGTAAAGTACTCATACATACTCCGAAAATGTACTTCAAGTAAAGTACAAGTTTCCTAAATCTACTTGAAGTAGTACTTTAAGTACAATGTACTTAAAGTACTTCCCAACACTGGCGTGGGGTGACGGCGCTGAAGCGAAATCTGAGAGTGCAACCACTCGTGGAGTGCTGGCCGAAACGAACACGCTCCACGCTGCGAGTGGGCACGCGTGGGCACGAGTGCCGTGAAACGAACTCGCCATTAATCTGGCAGCTGCGACGGGACCGCAAAAATAGGCTTGGTAACATATGTTACGATTTACAACAGAAGTGCCCAAAAGTGTTGGAAACATAGCATCAAATTTCAAAGAAGAAACTTACCCGAGTAAAAGAAAACGATAACCGATTTTCTCAACTTATGGCGCGCCCACCTGTTATTCACAGGAGCCAGAGTTGCGCGTCTGTTTTCCACGTGCCGCCGCACCGCAATTCGCCGAGATCCGATCACGTGAGGAGCAGAATCAAATGTCGCGCAGGAAAGTAGACGTTGCCCGCACCCCGCGTACGTTCCCCTGCTTTTGAGCGCGAATTCAGTCACTTGCGGAGCAGGATCAACATGCCGCGCAAAAAAATGGCGCTACGGGGACGAATGCGCAACTTTGGCTCCCAAGACCTTTCCATCGCTTATCGCCCAGGCGAAAAATGCCGAGTCACTGAGCTGTGGGCGCATGTGCAGAGTCTGATATACCGTGCAGCAGAGCAACAGCGCATGCTCGGAACGCGTTGCACAACCTAGCAGACAAAGATGGCAGCGTGCGGAAGGCAAGGAAGTCTAATCCACAGGCGAACCTTCCAACTGGCGCAGCCTTGGGCACAGCAACGGACAGATGGCGGCAGTGGCGGCAGTGGCCCGGAGGACGCAAGGCTATCGCCCGGTTGAGCCAAAAGCAAGAATGTAGCTGAAATTACTCGACGAACCACCGGTTTTGTTCCGTTGAGTGTTTTATCGAGCGCGCGCAGTTTTCGATTAAAAAACATTGTCTGCTTTTGGCGCGACCGGGCGGCAAGTTGGCGCCGGGACCGCCGCCACTATCCGTCAGTTGTTGCGCGAGTCAAGAGCGCATCGATACCAGACTTGCGCCGTAGGTAGGAAAAATCGCCCGATTTTTTACTTTTTACTCGGGTTAAGTTTGTTCTTTAAAATTTGGACGCAATGCTTCCGCCACCTTAGGGCACCCGAAGTAAACCAGAGCGCGACACCTTACCAGGTCGATTTATGCATTCACCACTAAAGGCTTCATCCAGATTCATAAACACGCACTACGTGGCTGTATATCTTATCTTCCACCATGCCCAACACTTGAAGAATTGGAATCCGAAAGGAGCGGGACTTCTTCTTCTCCGGTGTCCCTTCTTCGCTTCCTTCGACCCAAATGCGATCTTGGCTCGGACGAGATCTCCTGGCCCGGCCCGGCGCTAGCTGAATGCTGCTACAAAACTGATCTAATCTTTCCACTGCCCCCTGGCCTATGGTAGATACCCTTCACAAACTGCAGCGATACAGCTGTTTTTTTTACGCACTTCTGTCCGTCTACGTTACATCGACCGTGCTCCCATTCTCGCTCAAGGTGATCCAAGTTATTCCTACGGGTAAAATTACATGACCAAATGTAGAGCGAAGCTCTACACCTAGCAGGCGCTAAAAGGTCGAGCTCTGGGCTTTCTGCATCCCTGCCAAGTGCGCATCTTTTTCTTTACTTGCTTGGTGTGCCTTCCGGACTGGGTGCCCGAGGAAGCCGCAGCACGGTGCAACTCTTCAGTCTTGTTCGTTCCGCTATGTCATGTTCCCGGAGTTGCCACTGAGGCAGAAACGACGGCTTAGCGTCGCATCCTGCGACACCAATGTCTTCGCCACGGTAGTGCAGGAAAGGGGCCATTTTCTTTTCTTTAAAGCGCTATAGATTTTGAATGTACAAATTCCTTTTTTTTGTCTATAGTCCGTTGCAACTCAAGAACGAAGGGCAAGGGTAAGAGGGGCCGGGGACGAGGAAGCAGATGGAACCCTGAAGTAGAGAGGGAAACCTCCTCTCTTTAGCGTTCCATCTGCTTCCTCCTCTCCAGCCCGTCTTACCCTCGCCCTTCGTTCCTGAGTTGCAACGAACTATAGATCCAGCAAACACCATTTAAAGTATTCCACCCTAAATTTGCGAGACTGAAACTGGAGGTTTTCCGACGTCCCTATGTGAACGAGATCCTCATTCCAGAAAATGAAATGTAGCATCGTAGGACATGCAATTCAAACATCAATGGCTGCTACCAAGAAGAGAAGCAAAGGTGAGGGCCCAAAAATTGAACTTTTCCTTCACGACAACAAAACGAACCTTTGGCTACTGGGCTCGTTTTCGAAGTCATTTTTATTTTACAAGTTTTCCATACATTTTGTACAACTTGATCCCCACAATAAAGAAAAAAACTCGACCAAGCCCTGGAATACTCTGGACACAGAAGTACAAAAATTCTGCATTGCAGACAAAGCTGTCCTTTCGGCACCTCCCAGTTCTCACTCTCTGCAAAATGAAAACGAAGGAAAAAAAAAAGGAAATTAAAAAGTCCTGTGGCCATCCTCACTCGAGATGTTTTGGCGTAAGTACCTTCATGATTTTGTTCTCGCCACAGGCTGTGGCACTCTAGAAATGAAGGGGGCAAAAAAAAAAACCATGGCTGCCAAAAGCATGATGAGAAAAATTAAAGACCTCCTCCTTAAATTATGTCTCTCCACGAATAAAAAAATTATGGCATGCTCTCCTAGAGAGCACTATTTCACCATAATAGGAGCGTCGCCAAAATGAAAAAGAAAAACTCCATAAATAAAGATGGGAATCCCCCTTGAAACTTAACATTACTTGCCCTCTGGCAAAAATTGGTTTGACTAGTAAATATGTTGCGAGTAAGAGTAGGAATTTACCGGGGAAAGGGGGACAAAACTGTACTAAAACAAAGTAAAAGGAGGGACTGCTCAAATTGCCAAGCACCAACCTCTACCAACATAAAAAAAAAAGAAAACGAGAAATGTTTAAAAAAAGCCGCCTTCTGAGAACAGTACCACCAACTCCGAGGGATCGGTTTCTTCAAGGGGAAAAGAGAACTTCTCATCTGTACATTTATTTGCAGCTCATTCGTTTTGTCAGACATGTACAATGTATAAAGCTCGGGCACGCGCACGCACGCACATCATACCATATCAAATGACGGAAGCAAAAAAAAAAATTGAAAGTAAAAATAAAAGAGGATGATGTTTCTGCTGCATTCACAAACAAGGACCCTACACACTGAATCAGATCGAGATGAGCCAGTCCCGTCCGCTCGCACTTCCACCCGTCCCGGCCAGGGGGCACCCCAGATCTTCCGAGGCTCCGCCGCCGGCCGCACGGACCCCCTCCCCCCGCGCGGGAAGGCGGGGAGGAGAGAAGGAAAAAAAAAAAAAAGAAGAGCACACTGTACAAATATCACCACAAAAGGAGAGCTCCCCTCTCACCAAAGGTCCGACGTCGAGGACAAAATTAACAAAAAGAGTCTAAGCTATCTACACCCGGGTTGTCCGTCTGCCCGCTGTCCGTGAAATAAATAAGGATGGGGGTGGGTGGGGCAGGCAGGCCGGCCCCACTAGGAGGCCACTTCAGCGGCCGACGCAGCTTCCGTGGTTTCCGTCGCACTCGTTTCCTCTGCCGGTTCCGCCGGTGCCGGTGATGTCTCTGCGGTCAAAGACATTCTTGTCGTTTCCGTCGCCGCTGTTACTTCCGTCGCAACTTCCGCCGTCGCCGCTGCCGTGGTGGTTGTTGTTGTTGAATTCGTTTCCTCCGCCGTTGTAGTTGCGGTGGGGGCAGTTGTGAAGGCGACTTTGGCGTAGGGGCTGGCGGCCTCGGCGTGCTGGGAGCACTCAAAGAGCACGTCTGCCAGGATGGCAGCCACCCCCTGGTCCAGGATCTGGGACATGACCAGGGCAAGCAAGCGGGGCTGCAGCTGCAGGAACAGGGGCCGGTTGTCGGGCACCCTGGCCAGGCAGCGCAGGGTGGCGGCGGCCCGGCGCACCATGTCCAGGGTGGTGCCCATGAGCTCGGGGTTGTCACGAAGGGCGGCCACGCCCTGGCTGTTGGCCACCTGGAGGGCACTCTGCTCGGCTTGCTCCACAAAGGCCAGCAGGTGGCCCAGGCAGGCCCCCTGCAGGGCCACAGCCCGGGCAGCCCCGCTCCCCGCGGGGGCCACGTTGGACAGCAGCACCACGGCAAACTCGCGCAGCACCTGGTCCTGGCCCCGGGCCAGCCAGCGGGCCAGCTGGGCCAGCAGGCCCTGGGTGCGGGCCCAGGGCGGGGTGGCCAGCAGCAGGTCCACATTGGCCTCCTGGACCGACAGCTTGCACAGGGCCTCCAGGGCCAGCCGCTGGGGGCTCAGGGCGCTCTGAGGCAGCGGGTCCCGGGCGCAGGCCGACGGGCAGGTGGCCCAGTGCAGCAGGCCGTCCAGCAGGGGCAGGCTGATCTCCTCGGGGAAGGGCGCCAGGGACAGCTGGCCCGCCATGTTGGCCAGGCAGACCAGGGTGTTCTCCCGCAGGGCCTGCAGCCAGTCCCACCACCACTCCCGCTCCGCCAGCAGGGAGCTGCAGTGCTCCTCCGCCGAGCACTCCTCCTGGTCGTAGTGACGAGGGGCCCCCCTCCGGGGCCCGTGCACGTGTCGTAGCAGGAGCAGCCGCCCCAGCAGCACCAGCAGGCCCGCGTGCTTGGACATCTCGGCGTCATTGCCCGGCACGAACGACAGGTTGCGCAGCAGGGTCGAGATGCAGACGCACCGCCGGCCCAGGGCCTCGCGGGCCTCCGACACCACGCACAGTGAGGGCTCGTCTCGGCAGTAGGCTTCTTCCTCCACCGCTTCGGTACAGGGCCGCTTCTTGCGGGGACGCGCCTCTTCCCGTAGCCTGGGTAGGACCACGCTCTCCCCAGTCCGGCAGTCGTTGCAGGGTGCCCTCTTCTCTTCCACCTCCTCCGTCTTCACGGGCGTCAGCAGCACCCCGTCGTCCTCCAGCTTCATCTTGGACCGGATGTCCTCCACGAGCACCACGGGATCCCTCTTACAGTTGGCCTTCTGCTTGGCCAACAGGTCGGCCAGCTTGGACCGGCACCTCTTAGCCTCCTCCTCGCGTAGCTGCTCCTCCTCTTCAGCCTCCCTTTTAACCCCCTCCTCCATGAGGCGCACAAACCTCACGTTGTGCACGTCGCTCTCGAAGCATGTCTGGATGTGTGCCGTGATCTCCCCTCCGCCCAGCTGCCAGTGCTCGGGGGAGGCGCTGAAGCCCTCGTGCACGTCCCAGCGCTTGTCGCAGTCCACCACGTGCAGGGAGCCCTCGTCGTCGGGCCGCGACCGCACCGCCTTGCCGCACCGCGTCCGCCACGTGAAGCCCCCGCCGGGCAGCAGGGGGCTGCGGTCTGCCATTTCGATCTGGGCTGGCACCACCAGGCCCTCCAGGGGGTCTTTGGTGGGGCCGTCCCGGTCCAGGGCGTACCAGGGGCTCTCCTTCTTGTCCTCCTTCCCCTCCCCCTCGGGAGGGGCCTCGTAGCCCATCTCGAGGTCGTCGGCTGTGCCAAACACCAGGGCCAGGCAGCGGCGGTAGTGCTCCATCAGGGTTTCGAGCAGGCCCGGCAGATGGGACAGGCCGAAATAGAGCACGGTGGCATCGTCGTACAACAGCACCGAGAGCACGTCCAGGGCCCAGGTGCTCTCGGCTAGCAGGCCGGACTTGAGGCACATCATGAGGCGCCAGGCCTCCAGGGGGCTCACGTCCTTGGCGTGCAGCCGCCGCCGCTTGGTCCCCACGGGCAGCACCGCCTCCACGCTGTCTGGTGGGAACACCACCTCCTTGCGCGGGGGAGGCCCCATCGCGTACGGGCTGCCCTGCTGCATGTGGGCACGGGACGGATGTCACTTGTTACACAGAGCCATCCAAAGAGTTTGACAATCTTTCAGAGATGCTAAGAGTCTAGCAACCACGGCTGAGAGTATGGCAACCAGGAAAATGCCATATTACCTGTGCCATCTCGCATCGTTGGACCCATAACAAACCACAGATCTCTCGGCAAGACAAAGCACAGCAATGTGTTATCTTGAAGTTGGCTTGTTTCAGCAGGCCACAGGCTCTGCTCATCGGCAAAGCTTTCTCATTATAAACTGCTCAGGTCAGATATAAGTGTGCCAAAATGTTCGACTGTTGCACGCTCGAGTAATGCAACAAAACAAAAACCACTGTCATCAGACAGCCTTCTAGTCTGTTCAATTTAGAACAGATGCAGCCTACACTTCTGCCTGAACCTTCTCACAGTTATGGACTAACACATAGGGGAAATAACCCAGAGAAGGGCCACAGTTCTCTATTACCAGAACAGAAAAAGACAAAGAAAAAAAAAGGCATCTTACACCTTTCAAGGCACAACCTGTATAAGAGGTTCTATATATACGGTCCTTCTTGCGCTCAGATTTGCTAGTGCAATCCCACACTTGAGTCTGCCAACAGACTTCGTAGTGTCCTACTGCTTTCAACCAAACCTAGGCAGCGTCCCTTTTACTGCCTCTTCTGCATGCACAATCTGAAGCGCATTTATTTATCTATCGAGACTACCCCGCAGCGTCTAAAGGCATTATTGCGAGACAGTGGCAAGAGCGGATGATCACGTGGTAGGAAAAGAATTCCTGGCTCCTTGCTGTGTCTTGCGAATGCACTGCGGCAACAGCCAAGACGCAGCATGCGGCAGCACACAGTTACACTGCCGCGTTTAAATTTAGCCGGCGGTGTTTGTGCGACACTGTGTTGTAACGTGCCATCATGACGTAACATGACACTAACTTCCCGTGAAATTTAGAGCAACCCCACAAAACATACCGGGAAAATTGCGACGTATGTGGCATCACATCAGGCCACTGTGACGTCGCAAAGTAACGACATCAACCCCTTGTTAAATTTGTCAAATAAATTTTTCCGGCAAGTGTAGTGGGCCACGACGCACACGAAACACGTGCAGGATCTGCTGCGAAACCTCACCAAAAACAGCTATCACCACAAAACAAAATCTGTACACATAGTCACCAACCGATTTTTCTATTGCTGCAATTTCGGACATGCCCAATTATTCAGACAATATTACGGAACCGTCATTCGCCCCGTAGAGTTAATGTATAGCAGCGACTGAAAATCGAGAAAATGTATGCCCCATAGCCTAATTTTTCTGACACTTTAGCGGCCACCAAACTGACACCGATCTGCCACTTTTTTTTTTTTTTTTTTTTGTTACCTTAAAATATTGGGCGAGTGCTCACCCACGTTTCAGTGAAAACTGGGTTAATCTAGACATGGATATTTGTTCGGTGAAATCGGGCACGTATGATTTGCAAAATTTCCAAGTTGAGGAAATGCTAAGAGTAGGCGCTTGAACGAAGTGCACCTTTGGGGTATATTACGGTAGTTTCAGTTTGGTGTGTAGCCTCGAAACCGCATTCTATGCATGTTTTATGCCAAGACGCACTGTCAGAAGCTGGATTGAGGCTGTTATCGGAATCATTGCCTCTTTTTTGCGCAATCGAGGTCGATTTGATTGGCACTTTCGTTTTGCGCTGTTTCGCAGTGGGGTCGTGGTCATCTAAATGACCGGGCACTCTCCGCTGCCGTTCTGCACATGCCTTCTGCTGTCCTCTCTGAACAGTGTCAAATGGTGCCGACTGCACCTTCAACTTCATTGACTGTTTTAACGGCTAAATTCGACTTCTTGTGCTGCGCCTCTGGGAAGCCTGTCAAGTCCACGAAGGGATCATGGTTGTCTAAACTTCCGAGAATCGCTTCAATGTCCGTCGCTTTTTTTCTTGTTTATAGTTTTATTAATGGAAAACTTGACCGAAGCTGTCGTGACGTTCCAAAGTTCACAGACGTAAACAGTGCACTCGGTGCAGGCCATTGTGCGGAAAGGAAAAACTCCGTCCAGCTAACTATCGACCTGTTTGTTCAGCCATTTAGTATATAAAGTGCCAACAAAGACATATTTTTTACTGAGTTCACTTCTTCGGACTTTTGGGCGATCCCGATAAAATCCGAATAATCGATCGGCGACTGTACACAGCAATATACGAGCATTAATAAACTCAACCACCGTAATATCCAGAGAGATGACCCACCCCCAAAAAAAACAACCCACCCCCTATTTTTGGCTTGATTTGATATTCTATTTTAAACACCGAAAGAAAGCCCACCCCTGGTAATCATAGCGTTTGGATAAATGATGGTCTTGCCGTAAATGGCAGCTAGTTAGCCATCGCAGGATGCAAGCGAACACTGCCGAATGGGAAGGACTGTCATCTTTCCTTCATTGGCCCTCGCCGCAATACCAAGGTGGACCTAAAAATAGCATTTCTTTTACTTTCCTCAATTGCACACCGAAAATTAGCCCGCTCCTTATTGTCACCCTATTTGCTCTCGATTTTAAGCGGGCCACCTCTCTGGATATCACGGTATCAGGAAAAGACACTTCACAACATAGGGAGGAAAGAAGGCTTGTCTAAAGAACACGAGCCAGCTTGTCCGTGACCCACCTGCAGCTTGCCCGCGGGCGGGTACGCCCGGTCCCTAGCGTAGGCGGCCGCCGTGGCCATCTTGTGAGCCATGGCGTTTGGGCCCTGCTGGCTGGTCTGCTGGGCCATGAGGGGCCCCTGGGGCGGGTAGGGCTCCCCCTGGGGCCCCCTCGACACAGCCCAGGCGGCCCCCGGGGCGCCCTCTCCGATTCGGGGCCCCTCCCAGCGCTCAGGGGGGGCCCCCGGGTGGGGGGGGCCCCCGTAAGGGGAGCCCTGCTGGTAGCCACGGTACTGGCCCTCCCTGCCCCAGCCTGCGTCGGGGGAAAACGAGTAGAGGACACGCGCGTTAGCAACCGCTGTGGAGAGTGGGGAAGGGGGCGGCAGTCGTGGGTTCACCGACGCTCGACTGTAACCGTTTGCACGCACGTACAACCGTCCACAAACTACGGCAGAACCTCGGCACATTCCAGGTTGATAAATTTTCCCGTCTGCTACGTTCACATACGCAGGTCCCGTGAAACCCCCATAGGAATCTGAGTATCAATTTCCCATTATTTGAGTTTGCCGTCCTCTCTCCATCCTTTTTACCTCTCTCTCTGTGCCATGCTCCTTTCCCAAGCAGGCATAACCTTGAACTAGGCCCAGAAGGCATTGAAGCTTTTGCAAGAGCTTTTTCGTCTTTCCACCGCTTCATCTCTTTCTGCAGCGTAGACATGGCCGACGCAGGTCGCACAGCGGTAAATCTTCGAGAAACATTTATTATCTACCTGAGTGTCTACTGGTCTTGAAAACGGTGCCTAGTAATAGCTAATGTACTGAATAGACCTATTGCTAAATTACCCAAGCATGGAGGAGAATGCAGGGAATGCTGTTCCATGAGCCGCGCATGCCGGCGTCTGCAGCGGTAACTGTCCTAAAGCAAAAGTCTAAAACAAATGGCATCTTGCACGCACATTCATCAACAGTTTATTTTAGCTATTTACTTTGAATCTTTCATACAGGGAAGGTGTACGCGTGTGACGCGTGGAGCGTAGTTTCAGTCACTGCACACGAGCAAAAAACCACTTTGCTGTAAAATTCGAAATATACGAAATGTGCCCCACACTCACGCAGGGTGTCTAGCAAATTATTATTTTCAAATTCCCTGACGTTTCTAGGTTTTCCCTGACAATTTCAGGTGAAGTTCCCTAACCATTGTAAAGGCGGTTAAATATATAAGACCATTACAACACAAGGCAGTGAGCAGTGAGCCACAGGATAATTTTGCATGGGCTTAATCCAACTTGCATATTCTGAAGTATTCGGGTTCGTCCAGTCCGGACTAAACGAGCACTTTCTTTCCGCCGACATTGTCAGTGAAAAGGCCACTTCCGGAAACACAATGGAAACACGACGCTCAACCACACACGTCAATAACCGAATGGTAGCATGGCCATATGGCTGGCGTTTGCCACATGCACACTTTTGGATACTTTTGGCTTAAGGTGGGACTAGGGTACTTAAATATGTTTTTTTATTTATCGAGATACCTTGCTGAAAGTTGGCATGCATATGTATCACTGGATGGTGATTTCAAATCTGCAGTTGAATTTCAGATATCTCTTTTAGAACAAAAGATATGCAAAATATAAAATTCCTAAAAGGTAATCTTTTACGGGTCGTTATGGTAATTTCACATCAAAAAATTTATATTTTAACAATATGCAGTGATTTCCAAGGGTTCACCATATATCCTAAAGCTAATTGAATGTTTATAAAGCCATTTTGTCTACCAGAAATAAATCATGGAATTTCAAAGCAAAAACTTGTCACTAGATAATCCACGTTTCAGCTAATTACTTTTGATCTATTGATTCTAGACGAAAAAGGAAAGCTTTAGGATACACCTCAGTTGTTACTGAAAACAATGATACCAAGCTTACTGAAATCTGCCTATGCAAACATTATGAAAACTTCCGTAAGGCAACGGCTCTAGACAAAAAAAGACAAAGCTGAGAAAATCGCACTTGAAGATTCACCGATGTTGGCACTTTTATATATCAAGTCTAGAGAAAAAAGAAAAGCTTTAGGGTGCAGTTCAGTTGTTGCTGAAAACAACAACACCAAATTTATTGCAATCGGCTTATGGAAACATAATCAAAACCTCCGTAGAAAAATGGCACCTGACAAAGAAAAAAAAACAACATGAAACCACGAAATCAGTTCAGTAGTATCCAATGTGCGCACACGGTCATAGCAGTCCTGGGCTGTAGTCCTGGGTCCTGGCAGGCTTGTGTCTCTTGGCCATCCTCTTCTTCACCTTTTCACTCTCAGAGTGAGCCTTGTTGGCCTTGCGAAGCCTCCGCCTGTCCTTCTCAAGGCTCCTGCGAATCAGGCAGCTACCTGTGCTGTAGCCAAGCTGTGCTGCTACAGCCTTGCTCGTCTTGGCCATTCCCTGGTTGAAGCGTGACACGGCTTCAGCGACAGCCCTCTCCACTGACAGCAGAGAGTCATGTGCGTTCTTAGAGTTCTGGCCCCAGATCACAGAGTGTAGGCACTCTATGGCGTTCTGCGTCATGCCATCACTGCAGCGCTTCAGGAGTGCCCGGTCGCCCAACCTCTCAAAGACTGGCTCCAGCGCAGTGCGAACAAAGCCTGGCAGTGGGTTCTTGTGTGGTGGTGGCTCCTCATGGTTGGCCAGTGCCCGGTTGTAGGAGCACCAGGAACTGTCCCCCTCGGGACAGTGGCTGTGGTCCGGGGCTTCATCTGACGACGTCATGTGCAACAAAGTTGCTTGCACTGCCCTTTCCATCCCTGGCACATCATGCTTGTGGCTTCTCAAGGCGTACCCATAGTAGTTTGTTATTTTTTTTATCTTGTCCTGGGTCAGCTTTCCCTTTCCTCCGAGCGACTCTCCCTGTGCCTTCTTCTTCTCCACCAGGGTACGAAGAGCTGCTCCCATCCGCTTGTGTACATGGTTCAGGCAGTCTTTTTTCTCAATGTCGAGATATCCATAGACGCTGTCTTGTGTCAGGGCATGGAAGGTGCGGCTGTCACCATCGGAAAGGATGGTGGTGTAGCGCAGTCCATTCTTCGCCAGGGACCGCCTGAACAGAATGAGGGCTGCCTCGGTTTCCATACGTCCTGCATTGCAGTCAATGTTCTTCATGCACTTGTGGTTGATCACCCAGTCCCCATAGCTGTCGTCATCTGGGTCAGGTGCACCCTGGCAGCCACGGCAGTACCTTGAGAGGACAACGTGGTCCAGCACCAGGCCAGTGTACAGCTCGAGGATGCACCCCACTGCGATGTTGGAGTTGTGTCCGCGCGTCTTCCATGTGCCGTCAAAAATTATATCTACGTTTCCGGGAGGATTGAGGAAGCTCTCGTAGACGCCCTTCACCACCTCAACACTCGCTGCTTCTGTGGCTGTTGCTGCTGCCTGGCAAGCCTGCACCATGGTGTCCATGTGTCCCCTGAACGTCTTATGATGAAGCCCTCGGTGGGAGAGGTTCAAGGTTGCACAGAAGTCTGCAAGCGCAGTCGCCCCCTTTCCTATGCTCTGTATTCCCTTCATCGCCCTCAAGTTGATCTCGAAGGGCGTAATCTTGGCTTCCCCGGCGACTCGTGGAGAAGAAAATCGACTCTCAGCGAAATCGCAGCTCGAACACGTAAGGACCAACTTCACTGCCAGGCCGTATTTCCTCTCTTCGCACTTCGAAAGTCCTACGGTAGCCATTCCGCACTTGCCGCATGCCGTGGACGCAAAGAGTTCTTGTAGCACTGTCATGTCCACGATGACGTACTCCGTGCCGCGGTAGGTGTCGTCACTCTCCATGCAGACGTCGAGGAGCTCAAACTTCCGTGAAGTCGCCGACTGATCTGCCAACGAAGCCTTTCTGTCGTCCGCACGTTGTTCGCGCTCCACGCACTCCTCCTCCGTGTAGAACACAGTGTCGATTCGATCCCTAGACGAACTTGGTCCAGCCACGTCCACGAGCGGAAAAGCGGCTTGAGGCATCGGCGAAGCTGTCGAACACAAACCCGGTCCAGTCGCGTCCACCAACGGTAGAGCGGCTTGCGGCATCGGCGAAGTAGGTGTCGTTTTCCTCGATGCCGAGGTCTTCTTGTTCCAGGCACGTCTCCTCTTTGTGTTTAGTCTTTGCGTGCTGGCCTTCAAACGGGCGTCTCCAGCCATCAGAACTCGAAGCGCGCTGGCAGAACGAAACAAAGAACTACGACGCAGGAGGGCAAATATATACAAAAACGGAAAGCTAAGCAAAGTGGAGGTATCAAAATATTTACATGAACGATGCGAAGAAGACAGGGAACATACAAAAACACTAGGAAGCACAAGAAAAACGCTGAAAATATTGATATAGAAAGTGGAGAAATGCGAAGACAGCGTGCGTCTCGAACGGCGGAGCGAGCGAAAGCAGACGACGCGGGAGCTTGCGGAGCGACCGGGACGACGCGCCGGGGAAGCCAGGAGAGGAGGCGCGCGTTTCGGCCAATGAGAGAGCTGCGCCTCGGAGAAGCGCGCGCTTTGCCCAATCAGCGTCTTTCCTAGCGCTGGTGACGGCCTTTTGTGCGGCATCGATGACGTTGTGGCCTTGAGGGGTACACCGCCTTGGAGCGCGGGAAAAATAAGCGCGGGAAACCAGCTTTCGAACAAGACCAAGATGGCTCCGATCGGATGAGCCGTTGCGGAGCTCCGACGGCTTGAAGTTTTAGAGTTTATGCTTGAAGTCAGGTCTGTCAACGCTTACAAATTGTCATTAGTTTCATATTTATAGATCGAATTGAGCATTTATATTTTGTGAGGAGATACTCTGGAATATGTAGACCTCAAAATCGTGAACTTTGAAAAAAAGAATTTTTCGCGATTTTTTGATATTTTAAGACCCGCGTCCCCCCTTAAGGCTTGGATTGGATTGGGGTCTGCAGCTTTCCCATTTGTTATTTAGTAGCTCTAGCTAGATTTACCCTAGTGTCGCGCCGTCAATCCAATCAAGGCTTTGACTGGATTTGTCGGCTGTTCCCTTTGCATGGGTAGAAAACTCTACATCGGGTGAGAATTGCCCGCGCTCCGCTCAAAGCAGAACTTATTGCCCATTTTTTTGCTCCCAAATCTTGAAGTCTTTGCTCAGGGCACTCAATGGTGTTTCCGGCTCATTTTCCCTGACTAGGTTTGCTTTTTGACAATACAGTGTAGACCGCATATAACGTATGTTGCGGGAGTCGTGAAAATCCGCACTATAAGCGGTACTGCGTTATAACCAAAACATCAATTTTTCAGGCCAAAATACATGCCATATAAGACAACTAACTTTTGTAAAAGAAATATTTTATGTTAGATGAAGAGGAGTCTTTATTTCACCAGACTAGTAAACTTCTCTCTCAAGTGTGTCAATTTTGAAAAAATGAGCGACTTTTGCCTGGCGCAGCCTTTTAACGGCGTCGTTGGTTGCGGACGGACGTTGCGAGCGTTCAGGATTGCTAACCCTAGTCACTTTTCTTCGGTGATGAAGACGCGTGAAAATTCGCATCCTTTATACGGTACGCGCCAGTAATACCTTCAACTTTAGCACAGGCGTGAAATGCACCAAATAAGAAATCCGGGCGATGTTCGAAAACACAAATGCTTAGAAAGCACCACTGTAGTCGAAGTAAACAAACACGACGACACGGGCGTTTCTGCCGTCTTGAGAGTCCCGCCACGACATTGCCGCACGAGTAGGTGGATCTTCCTTTCTAGTACGTGCTGGGTTATCATAGCGGCACACAACGAAAATTCACAGTCAAGGATAGCGCTTTACGCGGAACGGTGAGCTTCCACCCGTCTACGTCGACGATCACAACCGACGCCATGTTTGCAGAAAGAAGCAGTCAGCCCGCGACCGGCATGCAACGTGCGCGAACACTTCCTCTCCTCGACCTGCGATTGGTTTGTCGTTGCGGTCGTTTCCAATGCCAACGCAGCGGAGGGACGCACGCACGTGAACGACACGTGCGTGCGTCCCTCCGTTGCTATGGCAACTGAAGCCTCTCTCTTCGCTTCTTCGAGCCACGACTTCGAGCAACCTTGTTGCCCCGCGAGTGCCGCCTGCGGTTAGCCAGGCTAGCGCCGTTATCTAGTGTCGCACAGGGAAGCGTGCTCGCTGCGCCGGTCAATGGCGCAATCGGCGCGCTCGGCGCGCTGTTCCAGAAACCGCACTATAACCGGTATTTCCCTTCGCGCGCCTGCATTTTAAGCGGTATGTAATTACATTCAGTTCTATGGGAGGCGAACCGATGGTTTAAAAAAGCCGCGTTATACCCGGTCCTGCACTATAAGCGGTTACGTTGCAAGTGGTCTATACTGTATCCCTGAGGATTCCCCGATTTTTCCCGGTAATTAAAATTTCCCCGATTATTCCCGGTTTCCCCGGTCGCTAGACACCCTGCCACGGCTATTACCGTATTTACACGAGTGTAGGTCGACCCATTTTTCAATTTTTGAAAAGTTAAAGTGGGGAGGGGGTTGACTTATAATCGAACCAAAGCATTCCACCGCTGACAAAAACGAAACAATCACGATACCAAGACCACCTTGACTCGTTACAAGTTCAGCCGGCTGTACCTGTAGCATTGAGCTAGTGGATGTGCTCATTTTACAAGTTCGTCCTTTTTTTTTCCTTCTTTATAAGTTGTGCGAACGAGTATTCCTGATAGCTATTCGCAAATTAGCCCGAATGCACGGCGATGAATGGCGCACGGCGTGCCGGACTCTTGGGGGTGGCGACCTTCCTTGAAAAAGCCACTCTGGAACGGCCACTGAACGGCTGGAACAGCCTCGCATCTCACTCCCTGCTGCCTTTCTTTGTAGTTGCTCGCACAATTCACGGTCGCCCGTGGTTCGATCGAGTGTCGCGGTGATGCTTGAGCGCCAACTACGATTTTCTGTAATCTATATGGTTGAGCGTGTTGGTTTCTAATTTTCGATGACAAAAACGGGACATGCCTGTTTATTTTCCACGCCCCTCTTTCGTTGTCGTAAAATATGTTTTCCTGTATCGACGTGCGTGATCCGGGCAGTTTACGTTTTCGGTGTTCGTTTATGGCCATTCTTCATCCAGAAGCAACCGACAACTGCGCTGCTGGCTGCAAGTTCGACCCGTCGGAGCAGGTGGTGCTAAAGTGGCGTGAGCGACGGCGCGGAATCCCAACTGTGATGGCAAACGAAGAGGTTTCCACGGGCCAACCTTGAACAGGTCGGAATGCCTTCCAACGTCTGCCGCAGAAGCGCCGAATCGGTCCCTACCCGTGACGTGCAACCTGATCACCAAGTAAGCATGGAAGATGCGGTTGATGATGTTGGTTGCAAAGAGCAAGATTTGGTTGGACGACGCCGACGACGTGCTTTGAGAAAGTAGCAGTGATGACGACGGCAGCGACAGCACCAGTGCAAGCCGAATCGTAGTATCCAGTCGCGGACAGAATGAGAACGACAGGGTGCAGCCTTCAGTTGTCCCGCCCCCAGCATGAGCTTCCTGGTTCTGACAACGCCTGGAATCTCGTGCGCCTGGCCACCTTGTGTGCCTCGCGCATGCATGCACAGCCAAAGCACGCCAGAAGGCATCGAGCATGTGCTGGAGGCTGGACTTTCGAAAAAGGTGTCCTGCCGTCCTCGCATGTTCGCTGTAAAATGCGCCCCAAAAGTTATCTTTTTGTGCTTTTCCTGATGTGCAATGTTAGAGGGGTTGACCTCTAGTCGAGTCTACATCCGATTGTGTAAATATGGTACTTCTGAAAGTCGGCGTAAAATAACTGACGTCTATTTGGCTCGCCAGAGAGTTAGCCTTTGGTGCGCTCTTCAGCGCAGGAATGCTTGTATTGGTGAAGCACGGATAGTACACCTCACATCCCCAGCAGAATGCTTTCGTTGTGTTCTACCTTGGTTCTGTCATAACCTTGATTGCAGTTCCTTCATATTTAGGATTTTTGTCCGACTTGTTGGGAACATAAAACGTGCACGCCGGCTCATTACAGCATTGGAAATTATAGTGATGCTTACCAACAACCATCTGTTAAGCAGCACCTATAACATCAATTAAAGTGTCCCTAGAGCTCTTGAGGACTAAACATAGGCCACAATACAGTTGAATTATGTAAATAATGCCACCTTTGTTACAAAGACGGATGCAAGCAGTTAGCCGTGTTAGACGAGTGCAGCCACCGTTCCCAAATCCATTTATGACAGTCCACGAGCTTGTGATAAAGGTCAAACCTATCTTGAAACTGAAACTATAGTTCCTCGGCTATCCACGAGATTGGGGAACAAAATTCTCTGCACTAAATTTAATTTCTTAACGGAGCTTGGAAATCATCGATCACCAGCAATCGATGGCCTATGGGCGCAGTCAGGAAGGGGTTAATTTCCCACACATCCAGCTCTCTGCTTTTGCCAACTTTTCCACAGCACTGAGAGTGGAAGTGTCCCATATAAACTCTCGTTACATCTATTAAAATGTGCCGCATATAAAATCACCATCAAGTAACGTTCCATATGCCCGACAACAATCCCCTGGACAGGACAGCATCGCTCAATGTGAAAAAAGATCCCACCTTGCTGCTGCATGGAAGACGCAGGTGGTGTCATCATGTGCGGTGGCCGGTAGGGGTACTGGCCACGGTCTGCCAACAGAACAAACGAGTACGAGGGAAACATCAGGCGTCTGAACATCATTCTCTTCACCAAGTTCCTAAAAGTGCTAAGCATTAGAACAAGCCAAGCATGTACAGTTTCAGACCTTGCATAGTTCACAATTTTTGTAGCTTTTGCAGCGGAAAACTTTTGCAATATCTTGAGGTAGAACGTGGCAATTAAACATATTCGTTATTTAGCACCAAATTGAATGAAATTTTGTACATATATGTAGGTAATTGTGGCAACCTCAAAACAGCAATTACTTTAGGGATACCTTTCCGGTCCTAAGACGTCGCAAGACACTTAAAAACCGGTCTGGTCTCTCTCGGTCTTACTCGGTTGCAAGAGTGTGAATGGCGCTTAACTCAGAAATTTATCCCAAAATTAGTTAATTAATTAGGTAAAAATTGCAGATGTTTATGTTACTACACTTACAAAACCCATTCAGTCCAAAGAAGCTGTTAGTTTATTTTTGCAATCTCAGTAAATGTAGAAAAAAATTATAAAAGATTCCTTTATGTTTTTACATGCAAACCATTAAAAAAAATATTAATAAAAAAATATTTATGGAAGACACATGCAAACTGATAGCTTTATAGCACTGCTCCATGTCTCAGGTATTATATGCAAAAGACAGAAGCATTATATCATCATTGTTCATGAAATGCCGGAGGGTTGAGTCAAGACAGTTGCCCAACATGTAGAACCTGGGGAAAACTATGCGAAAGTATTTTGTTCTGTCCGATGCGGCACAAACGTGGAATTCCTAGAATCCACCTGGGCGGTAGTACTTTGAAGTGGAAGGCATGCTCGGATGGTGCCTTGCCACTGTCTTCAGTTTTTTTGAAGCTGCACCGTGCACTCAGTTGGCCTTCTTGATCCGCCTGGCGTCCTTCTTGGCTGCCCGTCGCAGAGAGCACGAGCTTGGATTGAACCCCAGTTGACAGGGGATGGCTTGCAGGGCCTTTCTGAAGCCACTATTAAACCTGCAGACTGCCTTTGCAACAGCACTCTCAACACTCATCAGAGAGGCAAACTGACTCTTGGACTGGATGGTCCAGATGACGTTTGAGTTTTGCCCTGCTGGCACCTTTCAAGGAGCTGCCTTGCTGAGAGGCGCTTGTAAATCGGCAGGAGCGCTGCCTGAACATGCGCTGGGAGCTTGTGCTTGAGTGGAGGGGCTACCTCTCCCTTGGTGGCTGCACAGTTGAATGTGCACCACGAGTCTGCCCCGATGGGACACTCGTGTGTTGTCGCAACGGAAGAAGTTACTGATGATTCCATGGTGAAGAAAGTGCTCGGCGAATCGAAGACGATGACAGCGAGGTGGACGCCCAAGACCCTTCCAAGGTGCCGAGCAGCCCTGAGGTGCTCGACGCGACTAACGTGCTGATGCGGTATACATGACCAACAAGATGCGATGCATACACTGTGGACGTTTGAACGTTGTGTGACGCCGACATTAATGTCGCAGAAGTCGCAGGCGAAGGTCAGGGACTACTTTCATAGCAAATAAAGATTGCTTCTGGTGAGTGTTTGCACCCTAACACATCTTGTTAATTTTTTACGTGCTAGGCACCAAATTTCAATTTAACGAAATTTCAATGTAACAAAGTAAATTGTGGATTTTAACGACTTCGTTAAATCGAGGTTCAACTGTAGCAACAAACTGATGACGGGGCAGCAAGCTGCAGAAACGTTGCTGTGGCTACAAATAGGGTGAACATCTCACCCCAGCATTTCAGTTTTCCAGATGTGTTGTTGTATTTAACGGGGAATGCAAATTTTAAAATGGAGAAGAAAAAAAATCAGAGTTTGTGAAATTATTTTTTTACTGTTCTTTATGTTGTAATAAGCTAATCACAGGGGTGGAACTCATGAAATGTACTTGGGAGCAGCCACGGAAGCAGCTGAAATAGCTGTTTTGGAGGAGGTTGGGAGCAGCTAAAACTACATTCTGGAGCAGGCTAGGAGCAGCTCATATCAGTTTTCATTGGACTTCAGCTTGAGTCTTAGACAAACACGGGAGCAATTCCAATTGTGCTTAGCAGCACAGATGAACATGTGTGGTTAGGAACCTAGGTAGATGGAATAACAGTGTAACAAATGCGAAAACTTGAAACTTTGTGAGCCTTAATGAGAACCAAAAAGCAAGTACCGTATGTTTCTAAAGATAGTGTCCTTGATATTTTCTGATTGGCTTTCAGCTGCTCAAAATGCAAACCAGCATTGCTTATAGCACAACCCACACGTGCTCGACATAGTAATTATATGTGCGAACCAGGTGACGCGCGTAAGCAACGGACGTGCAGTTGCGCGGAGGAACAGGGCAACACATTTAGAGTTTATCTTATAACGCAACTCAATATCGAAGCGGCAGACTGCGATTAACAGAGTTATCGGATTCAAAGCGATAAGCAGGAGCAAGGTTAAAGTACGCCGAGCAGATCTACCGCTCGCGTGACAGCTGCTGGCCGGCAAGGTTTTGGATTTGGCCGCATTTTAGCTCTGTCAAATCACGATTCATCTTGCGGGAATGCAGTTTCATCTTCTAACAATGCAGTACTAAAAGGAATATATCGCTCATGTGTTTTCAACTCGCCGATGTCCGGATACCGGGCCGCAGAGCCTCAGGCAATCGACGCTTAACGACTCCACCTCATTTTGGACGACTGGCCTAACCGCTTATGGTTGAAGAATAACAATCCATTTGCAGGTGATTGTAGCGCTTGGAATCCGAACCCCGAGTCTTTTTGCGCGCTTCCGACTCGGGATACACAGGGAGAATAAACAGAACAAAGGATTGCAAGGCCGACCAAGCTAAACGCGCTCATTGTTGCCAATCGAGTCGATAAAAACCGAAACCAAGACAAAATAAAAACAAATTTGGCGCAAGATTTGCGATTTGGTGCATAATGGCGCGAGGTATTGGCTGTGGCAGTGTTTTCGCAAAATGGCGCAGGATGGCGCAGACAACTACGTCTGGCGCAAATGGCGCAGCCGTTCCACCCCTGTAGTCAGTAAAATTCGCTTTTTGTACCGAGTTCTGAATTGACGCAAAATTAGCAACAAATTAAAAACTGAGTTTCCTTCCCTCTTGAATGGTGCCGGTGACATGTCCGCAGCACCGTGGAAGAGTGCACGAAATGTCAAAATCCAGAACGCGCTATGATCACACTCATTGGCTCCACCAAGCACACGATCCAAGCATGCACTCCCACTGGTTGCGGGCTTGGTTGCCCAGTGCATACTTTCCTCCTCGCCCGCGCTCTTTCCGCCTCGCGTGTTGTCTGGTCGCACCGGTGTGAAGCCGCTGCTCGCGTGCGCAGGGCTTTCGCGCACCTCGTCCTCAACGATTTTGCGGTCTCTAGTCATGGCGATTGGGAGAAGTTTTACTAAAAACGAGTTTCAAAGCAGTTGGACTACGGCCATCAAGAGTGGAATTCTTTGTGCACCCCTAATCAACTAGAATAGAAACTTCTGAAATACTAATGCCCGTTTTCATGTTTTGCACCAAAAAGTGTGATTTTATGAAAAGAAATGAAAGAAAAAAAGGAACCCCTCATGTGGTCAAATCATGCAAATTCAATAGAAATTGCAGCCTTAGTAAACACATATCAAGATAAAAAAAAAGGAACCCCCCCCCTTCCCCCCCGAAATCTGTAATTTTGCTGGAACCTCCTCTCCCCCCTCCCCCTCATAAAGCATTTTGTCATAAGCGGCCCCCCCCCCCCCGAACCAAAATCCTGGCTACGTGCCTGGTATAAAGGATGCGAACTTTCACGCGTTTTCATCGCCGAAAAAAAGTGATTAGGGTTAGCAATCCTGAATGCTCGCAACGTCCGTCCGCAACCCGCGACGCCCTTAAAAGGCTGCGCCAGGCAAAAGTCGCTCATTTCTTTCAAAATGTGTGACACACTTGAGAGGGAAGTGTACTAGTCTGGTGAAATAAAGACTTTCCTCAAACTAAGCTTTATTTTTCATCTAACATAAATTCTTTTACAAAGGTAAGTTGTCTCATGGCATGCATTTTGGCCTGAAAAACTGATGTTTTGGTTATAGCGCAGTACCGCTTATAGTGCGGATTTTCGCGACTCCCGCGACGTACGTTATATGCGGTCTACACTGTAAATGGAAAAAAAGGGCTAGCATAGCGTCGCCTAGCGGAAGTAATCGGGAATAATTAACTAGCGCTGCCAAACCAAGCCAATCCATTTGCAGCCAACATAGAATTCAAAATGGCCGCTTCTCGGTAGTGTTTCCCGCTGTTGGCTCGCGACGATTTTGTCCAAATAATCAAACTTTCAAACTTCAAGCTGTCCAAAATACTGGTCATGAATATGCACTATTTCTATGGGGTAAGTCATGGTTCCTCGTTTAGGTCCGAAATATCGAACAAGTCCGAATTATCGGGGTCCGAAAAAACGATCGACGACTGTATTGCTATGCTCTTTTTTTTTTTTCCCCCTTTTCTTTGTTGCTTAAATTTGGTGAGTTTTCTTCTTTTATTTATTTATTTTTTTTTTTTTGTTCCTTGCTTAACTTTTTCTTTGTGATTTTTTTTATGCATCTCACTTTTCTGTTTTTAGGTTTTGGAATTATTATTTTAGTGTTTTGTCGCTTATGCTGTGTGGAGGTCCCGGCCAGGTGAGCGTAAGTGGGGCATGTTTGCAGTCTCCGATAACTATGCTCCACTGTATGTAGCGGCTCTTGGGTGCTCTATTTGGTAAGCTCCCATTTGTCGCGAGCTTCTGTATTAGCAGAGATGCCAGGAAATTTCAACTCAAGCTTAATTTAACATATTTTTGTATATCGAATTATAGGTATATCGAACAATTTTACGACCCCCTTTGAATTCAATATATCCGGGTTCAACTGTACATCTATCATCACCTAGGCTAAGCATGAGCCTGGATACACACCCTTCAACCTGTTTACATTAATTTATCAAAAACACACATCTTGGCATTCTACAGTAATCCCTCGTTATAACGAAGTCAACGGGATGGCAAAAAAATTTGATAAAAGCGGTAATTTGATAAAAACGTGGGAGCCATAAAAAAAGTAACAGTAACCTTGTTACTCTAAACAAGTGATAAACAATTGATAAAGACGTGGGAGCCATAAAACAGTAACAGTAACAGTATTAGTGCAACCAGCCTCTGCTGCGTTTCGCGAGGACAGCGCAGAAGAGGTGGTTGCAGTATTACTTCACGGGGTGTGGTGCCGTGGAGGCCGAGATGCGCTCCGATTGCAAACCGAAACTTAAAAACCCCTAGAATTTGTGTAATTTTTCAGAAAGCCATAAAATGCTTTGCGTGCCTTCTATCGTTCTGCAATTTGTTGATTTAGTGTTTTTCAATGATGCTGAGCAATTTTCTAATTGAAACCATGCCCTTAAACACAATATTAAAAAAGTTAATTACGCAAGAATGATTAACAATTTAATTATCCCGGACTTTATGAATTTTCCTGAATAGGCCCCTGGCCCAGGACCAAAACGACACAAGCCTTTTTTTATTGCGACACATAGTTTTCGCCATATCCAATTTGTCCACTTTTCGTGAAACACCCTGTATACATATGTACTTCTATTTTCTTTTTTCAAATACAGTTGTGAGTAGCGCCCACACTTGTCTTTTAACGGTTTTAACCATGGTTCAAGACATATTACTGCAGTTATAGATAAAGCTTCTACAAAACTATGGTTCTTAAGACGCAAATTACGACAGGCACCTCCCAATACTAAATTACTAGCATACAGAACTTTTGCTCTCCCTATCCTGGAATACGCAGGTGGAATTTGGGAGTCCTCACACTAAAACAAACATCAATAGGCTAGAAATGGTACAAAGAAAAGTGGTTAGATTTACTTTCTGGCAATATAATAGTAGATTAGCTTCAGTTACAGACTTACTCGATAAAGCACACCTACCAACCCCTAATACCAGAAATACTCTTAACAGACCGAAAATTACTGTACCAGGAAATTCGCAGCATGATCGACACCGATCAAGAGAAGTACATACCGTAATGTCCCGAGAGATAGCCCACCTAAAAGTAAAAGCAAATCGGGTGAAAATAAAGAGGAAGCTAACTTTCAGTGTGCAATTATTAAAAAAAAAAACAAGAAAAAAACAAGCTAGGTTTAGATTTTGTGACTGGCAAAACTTATGATTGCACATAGGGGCGATGAACCGAAGACGACTGTCATTCCCAGTCGTCAGTAGGTGCGCTTATCCCTCGCCGCGGCTAAGTAGTGCAATTTCTGCCGAGGTTACAATTGGCCAGGGCCCTGCAATTACTCAAAATAAGCTCTTTCCGCGTTTTTGAAAAAAATATAGCTAATTGCGGACCGGGATATTACGGTATCATTTTCTGATCGTTCCAATATGTGCAGCCAACATCAGTATTATGTTGCAGAACCATTGCCACGTAAAAATGTATTCCAGCATTGATTTTTTCCTCACACCTTCAAAGGCTCGAATAACCTATTCAATGAAGCAGTAAACTCCAATTCTTTAACATCACTCCTAAACTATGCAAGAAAACAGTTCAACGCAGACTGATTACTAAACTTGTTTTACTTTTATCATAATCTATATTGTATGCTATTTAGAACTTGTACTTAATTGTGTATTGTCATTTATGCAACATTTCTACAATGGTCCTGAACAAGGACCAGTAGTATAAATACATAAATAAATAAAAAAGAAATAAATAAACGAAATGTCGCCCCTCTGCGATTGCGCAATCTATTTCCAACAATAGCCAAACAAGCGTTAGCCAGCCAAGCGACCCCATGCCACGACGTAGACTCCGATTCCCAGAGATCAAAAGCAGCTCCAGCCGACCTAAAGGCCGATTCTGACACGTGGGTGTGACTGTATTACGACCGATTGGAACTGCTTTCAACAAAACGGTTGCTAGGGCAACCGACGTCGGTGCGACGCGAGGAGTCGTTCCCCGGCGAGGAGGCGGACCCACCTGGGTACTGCTGGGAGGGAGCCTGCTGCGGGTGGGGTGCAGGGTACGGCCCAGCCATGTGTGGTGGCGGGTAGGGCTCCTGCTGGGGTGGGGGCTTCATAAAGTCCGGGTGGCGCTTTGGGTACACCTCCCGCTGGTAAGGGGGCGTCGGAGCCCCCTGGGGCGCCCCCTTCCCAGGGGGCACCACACTGCCCCCTGGCTGGCCCCCCTGGGCCTGTTGAGGCTGGGGGGTCCCGTACAGGGATCCCGGCTGACTTCCCGGGTACACCTGCACCCAGGCGAGAAGGGGACGTCGGAAACCTCCAACCAAAATTACCTCGGTTCTATGGACACAGGATGTGCTGTCCAGACTTCATCCGTGGAATTAAGGTAAATCAAGCGTCCATAATCGTGCATATCTGATTTTTTCCGTGATGTCAAAAACCTGATATGGTCGTATAATAGAGTCACGCATTTAACCTATGTGCTTGCCAACTTTCCCATGGCTCTTTTGAACCTTTCCATCGTGTCAAATTGCACGGTATGGTTGCATGATATAGTCGCACGGTTACCCATACGCTTCCTGCCCTTGGTGTAGCAAAGTAATCCCTCAGTTTCCGAGTCTCTCCTTGGCATGCAGGATCACTATTTCGGGGCCACGGGTTCGATTCACGTTGGCAAATGTTGGGAATTTCATTCTTTCTTCTGAGTTATGTGTTCCTTTGTACCATTTTTCCTCTCAAACCCTCATTGCACATTTTTGCACCGTCACACAACCCTTTCCTTATACATCCCAGCTTTTAGATATTCTGTATTATGAATGACACTGGGGATTTTATAGTGCGGGATCCTGTTTCCACATTTTATGGATTCCTACAGGTGGGGAGGCGATTTTATTATGCCAATGCAGTGCATAAAGACCGAGCATGCACATTAAAAAGTATGGAACGTAGGCAAGGCTAGGAGCACAAGCTTTTAGCTTCACAAACTGATCACAGCAACAAAACCAAATGGGCGGCTTCTATGGTGTTGATTTCGTGTCAATTACACTCTTCGTGCAACAAGTGTAAAACGCAGCCTAGTTCCAGCTTTCAATGAAGCCCTCAAGATGATTGAATCTTAAGGGCTTCATTAAGAGAGACATGAAAAAACAACAAAAAAACAAGTGAGGTAGGCAATGTTTGGTGTCGCGGCAGGAAAAGTTGAATAGCTAGAAAACAATGATTTATCTGTGTGCATCTAGTGCAGCTGGGCGGGAGACACACTGAACTAAAACTTGAAAATTAGTTTCTTCGTACCTGAAACCCTTGTCAAACAGTGCTTTACTATCACGCCAAATCCGTTGATTGCACGTGAGTGATGAACAGTGCCGACATGTTTCGTGCCCTTGCACGGCCGAAGCATGGCCATAATCTCGAGCCGGCACATGCTTTCAGGTCTATCTAGATGCAAACTGTGCATATTATTGCGTCATTCCGAGCACCAAACACCTTCAAGCTGACTGGGCAGAGAAGGCAACAACCGTGAGCT